>NW_010209396.1:78988-96248 GCF_000695765.1 Mesitornis unicolor | reverse complement strand
GGGAAACAATTGTTGCAGTAGGGCAGTTACTCATACCTCAGTTGTTATAATGTAACAGCTGCCTTGGTTTCTTCCTCAACAAAATTAGTTTAAAAGTGCAGTTAAACTAGGCTAGATTTCCTTACAGCATGCAGACTCCTTAGCAACGAGCTGCTTTCACACTTCTCCGCACTCTTTATAGGCTTGCTTAATTTTTACTGAGTCACATGCTTATACTCTTGCTCCTTATCCCAGAATGCCTTATTCTTTGGCTTCTATTACATTTTTCCCTGGGGGATTTACACTTCTCCACAATTTTTCCTTTTGGTTTTAAGTTATCAGAAGGAAACAGCTAGGACTGGAATACCTGGCAAGAGCCAGTTCAGAGGCCAAGTGAAACAAGACCCAAATGATGTACATAGGAATTCTATATTAATTGATATGGTGGGTGTATACCTAAACAGATCTTCTTTGTTTCTGATTAATGGTGCAGCAGTCCTTCAAAGAGGCTCCAATTAACATTTGCTTGGGTACTTACAGTAGATATGATAATAAATATATACAGAATTCTGAGATAACTTTAGCATCACTGCTGCTGAGACCTAATCAGTGGCAGCTTCTGATGAATGTTCTCATTTTCAAACGTATTGGTATCATAGCAATAGAACATGGACTACAGTGCATCACTTAAGTTTATCATTCTACGCATTTCTAGTATTGAAGCTTTGCATCAGTGCCCACCTGTACCAAGTCTAGCATCATTTTATTTCTACTATCTGCAATTTGTCTTTCAGTTAAGTTCAAACACTTTTTGCATGAGAAGAGCACAGAGCCAAAACATGTAACACAAATTCCAGAGCTTAGCTAATTATCCTGGGATACCCTCCCCCTGTGAGCTCTCAACTGTAATCTCATCTTTTCTCTGCAGAACAGGAGGGAATCCAGGCCTTCGTGTCCCTGGGGTTCAAGCCCAGAAAACTCACATTTAGCCACAGACACTGTTCTTTTCTGTTATTCATTGTTTCTCTAAGTTGTTTCCTCCAGTCCTTCCTTGCAAGCAGGTCAGGCTTTCTCAGTGCGCTGTTTTTTCCTGGCTTTGCCAAGTCTTTCCAGAGCAGCCCCGCTGGTTTTAGCTACTGCCAGCATTCTGTTTCAGCTACAGGCTTTTGTCTTTCTAACTGGCTAGTTACTGCTAGGCAAGATAAATAGGTCCTTAATTAAGCTCTTCTGAGCTGCTGCCGTTTGGAGTATTTCTGATGAAATTACTACTACAGATTTCTAGAGACTATTTGCTGTTATAGGCTGTGCAAATGAATCCAAAGTTAGTTTGAAACAATTAAGCTCCAGCATGTTAATAGGAGGTGATTAACAAAACTGTTAGATCTGCAGTTGGTTACTTTTGACTCCATAGATTTTTCTAGTTCATTCCACAGATTTCTGTTACAAAGAACTCTTCAGCAGCTGTGTTGGGTGGTAATTTAGATATGTCTGCCAAATTCACAGATCTAGACACATACCAGAGATGCTATTCTTACAGATGTTTGGTCAGACCTCTAGTAAAACAACTTTGGCTAGCTGTTGTAAAACTTCAGAAACTCAGGTCAAGCAATTAAAGTATTTGTTGCTACAAAATATTGAGTGTTTTTTAAATGTTCATCAGTTTGTGTCAGTATTTTCAAGATTAAACTATTGAATATTTCAGGTTGGACTGACAGGCAACTCGGTGTTGGGAAAAAGATGTGGGAAACTGAATTCTGTTTCACAGGAAAGTGCACATACCTCTTATTGTGCAAAATGCTTAGGATTTTTTTTCAATACTAGATTAATTACATCAAAATGAAGACAGTTATATGCCTAATACATAATGCATTAATATATATTTCAACACAACCTAAAAGACACTAAAATGACTGCAAAATTTATGTTATAACTTCTTTCACAGATGGTTATGGAAGACAGAAACACAGTAAAGATATTTTAAGTCATGTCCTTCTATAAACTAATTCTGTCCCTCTAATCAGGGAATATAATGGCATAGTATCGTATGCCAGACAGCATGAATTCAGATTCCTGAGTGGTTTCCATGGCAGCATTTTAGAATAAGTTTTGCAGGCAGTTGTGGATTTCATAGAAGAAGGACAAAGGGGTATTAGGTATAGAACCAGAACACTGGAGGTGATAAAAGTGGTGTTTAACCAAATGCAATCCACTAAATATTTGATTTTTAAAATGCTCCAGGTGATTCATGAGAAATGTGATCCTAGCTGTGTGTTGGAAAAATAAGGCTCTGTCACAGTGGGATTTGTGGGTTTTGGCCGAGATATCCCTAAAACCTGTGTTTTCACTGAAGAGGGCATAAAAATCAGAGTTATTCTGATGTTACATGCAACTATCAGAGATCATTAATATAATCTGTGACACTCCCCAGGAGAATACTCTGATAGGGATTTGTTTTCCCTTTGCTTCAAAATAAAAGGTTGCATTCAGAGCCTTATCTTCTTGACCTGTTCTTGTCCTGGCTAAGGTCCTAGCTGCAGTAGCTGAAATCACACCATGAAAAGGAAAGTCAAAGAAACAGAAACTGTTAATGCTACTGTCCTGAGGTACAGTTTGTTAACAGCAACTCTGGCTAGGGAGGGACACCTGGAAAATCACAGCACAGTCCCAATGGTGAGCTTGTTTATGTTTCTTCTCTCCCAGCAAAGCTGGGTCTGAGGGCAGAGATGCACTGTTCTTACATTCTTAACTTTAAAATGTTGCATCCCCACAAGGTGTTTTCACCTCTTACATGGAATACTGAATCTGCAAAGACACATGGATGTCAAAATGGTGGGGAATCAAAATCAGGCCTAATGCCCTCGAGAAGCACAAACAGGGCAGAACACTAGCCTGTTCTAGCTGCCTGTCTACAATATAAGAACCCAATGGTGTGCCAAATCTCTGTTCTGTTGCATATGACAGCCACTTCTAACTAGATAAATCCCTGAACTAAGGTCCATGGCTATTTCTTCTCTTGGTATTCAAGCAAGATTTGCAAACTTTTTTGACATACTGGTTTACACACAGTAAGCTGAAGATTCACCATTAGCGTCTGAGAACAGCTATAAGTTTGGGTTTCTTAGCTAGCAACAGCAGCTTATAGTTTTGCTGAAGAAAAGCCCAGGTAGTGTACTCAGATTTTGAAGCAAGTAGAGAAGGTGTTTCATTCAATGCAGAATGGTGAATTCATGCCTTCTGAGCATCTACTGATCCTGGTGTGGGCATATGTGAGAATAAATATGAGACTATATTACCAGGATAAATAAACAGAAGTGGAAGAATAATAGGATCACCTCCCAGACCTTTTGTCATTTGCCTCAGTTTTCCTTGTAAGCATGTTCTGTACTACACAAAACAAATAGTTATGTCTTGAAACCACATTCTACTCAAGTAAAGAAATTAGCAGTGTGTGCCTTGATCCCATGAAGGCTTTTCCTAAACTTCCAAGGTTCTAGAGACACCCAATTGTGTCTTATCTTTATAATGATATTGAAGAGAATGAGCTGGATCCTTCACCAGTGGCAGGTGGAGTACCTCTACTTCAGTGGGCAGTTACAGCGACTTAAAAAAATTGCTCATCTGATCACACACAAACTGTGATCTCTTAACCGACTCCTTTTCCTTGGGAACCAGCTAATGGTGTATTGTTGTTTCTCTGTGAAATTAGATGAGACACTGAAGCCCAGAGCACTCCAGAAAGCGAATTTCAAGTTTTCTTTTCTCAGTAACTCTGCACTTCACTCTGGTACAAACTAAATGGATATTGGGAGCTGGAATTATTTTTTTTTTGGTTATTACTCTAGAAAAGGTTGGGTTGAACATTGTGGATAGATTGCATGGGAAGGAACAATGACACAATAGTTTATGATGGAAAAAACAGTGTGATATGAAAAAATACATAGCAACCCTCTGTTTACACAGCTATTAAAATGTTATAGGGATCAATAAAGACTAATGTAAAACATTTAGCATGGGAGGAAGCAACCAGGATAGGTTAATGTACTTAGTGAAGCTGCTGTAGAAAACAATGACAGAGAGAAGCAGAGCTGGATGGGAAAATTTACCTCTGGTTGATGGTCAGCTGCAACAAAGGAAAAGGTCAACCATTTGCAAGATCAGTTCAGCAGAAGACATGTGACAGAAAAGAAAGCATTTAATAAAGCATCTGCTAGATCTCATCACCCAAACAGAACAATGCCGCTCAATGTGATCTGTATGATTCAGATAAACAGGTCTACTTTTAATTAAGGTTGTCAGTGACTACCTTACATACAATGCATCACCTGTTATACAGCTAGGCTTAATGTCTGATAGCAGTTTAATTGCTTAAATATATTCCTGTAAACATATCCTTTCTATTTATGGTCTCTGTCCAAAACACAGTCTGTGATCCTGTGGAGGGCTTGCTCTGTATGTTACCTTTTTCTCCATACAGTATATTTGTCCCACTGACTTAAACTAAAGACCCAAGATATTGTGCAGCTCCTTGTTTGTACAGCACAGAATAAGGCTTTGATCCTGATCTGGGGCTCTGTACTCAATAATTATTAGTACATCCAATGACACCATACTAAAATATTAAAATATTAACACTCTTCATTTTTCTTCAGACATGCACGGGACATTTGTAATCCTGATGCCCTTCAGCCTGATATTGATGATTTTTGGAGGAATGACTGGATTCATCAGTATTCTTGCCAGGGCCTACCTACTGCTTCTAATGACAGGACTGCTTTTTCTTTTTGGAGGTACTATATCGAACTCCTAGCTTAACCATTTCAATTAATAAGAGATCATATCTGGGAAACCTCACTTTGTCTTCCAGGGGAAAACAACTAAGCAAGAGTTTACTTTCAGAATAATGCTGGTGTTCATTCACTTGGTGTCTGCTCAGCTCCTGACAGGATTCTGGAATAGAAAGCTGCCACTTATAGTCAGGAAAGGCAAATAATCACAGACAACCATATGTCCTTGTAGAGTGTCTCACACTTAGAACACAGTGTTTTTGCTATGCCCATTAACACAAAAGACTTAATACCTTCTCAGCACAGTGCCCAGATTCTTTACAGACAGGTTAATGGAGAAGTGACTTGGAATTAGTAAAGCATAGGGTTCAACAGCCTTGCACAGATCTACAACTATTAAGAAAACTGGCATTTTTTCAAAGGCATTTGCATGTTTCTGAAAAGGGTCTTGCTAGGCATTCCAGGGTTAGCTTCACTGTTAGTTTTGAACTAGAGCGGTGTCCCCAGCCTGTGGGTCACAAAAGGAAGCCCCAAAGAGTTATTTTAGTTACAGTGTAACATTTCAATTTGAAGCTAGTAATGTCCTTTCTCATTTTTTATCATTTTTGCTGCAAAGAAAGAAAGTAGTTTTAGAATGGCTTTAGAAAGTTTTAGAAAGTCATTTATGAATTAAAACTAAAAACATTCTGGCAAAGTAGGAAAACTGGGTTTAAATCCATCTCCATTTTCTTCTCCAAATAGATTTTCAATACTGTCTCACAATGTAATATGAAACAGAAATGTTCCCCAACAGAAAAGGGGATCCTCAGGATTGGCCCACATCACCTGATCATACAGTCTTGTTTCTAAGAAGAGCATGATAAGAGATTACTGGAAGCAAATGCTGCTGTCGCAAAGTCTTGACTGACCTTTTTAGACTGAAATGCTCTTACAAAGACCAGCCATTCCCCATTATGGTTTTCTTCAGGAAAAAAGAAAAAGAAAAAAGAAGTAACTTCTCTTTTCTTAAAACATCGGAAAGCTGTATTCTCTAAAAAGTCTTTGGCCTACTCCAAATAGTAAGTGAAACATGAAAAGCTGTGAAGTGCAAAGCATAATTATCCTGCTGAGAAGTGGAGTACTGTGCTTTTCTAAGACACTTGGTGTTGCAAAAAGGGAAAGGAAACACAAAGACAGTGTTAGGACGGAAGTGCTTGAATGTGTTCTGAAGATGCAACTAGTGCTGGGTAGATACGACAGCATGGACAGACTTCACGGTGGCCTTCGATGTGAGACCAGGACCCTCCTCCCACTCAGGTGGTATTGTTCAGCCGTCTCAGCTGCACTGAGGCTTGATGCATGTAATGGGCATGCAGAGTTTTATAGGATATTGCAGTTCATGAAGTTTGGTATTGATACTTCTGTCTCAGCAGAAAGAAATGTTTTATAATGGAATTCCAGAAACCTGAGGTAATACCAGAACTGAAATTTTCCACATCCCAGGACATCCTACTTGCTTCCTCAATTTTTTTTTTTTTAAATTGTGGCAACATTGAAAGAGGATCACAGAACTCAGCATACCTTGTTGAAAATGTCAACAGAACAGTAACTTCCATTTCTGCTAACAGAAGGTATAGAGAAGTGATTTTTTTCTCCCCTTGCAGAGGATTAGAACAAGGTACAGGCATCATGGCATGGTTAAAATCAGGAATATGAGTATGAATTTTGTCTGTTGGATAACCCAATATACTACTGTCTTCATCTGTCTTTACTCGAACTTGTCTTTCTGGCAAAAATGCAGACTCATCTAAATTTACATTATGATTTAACAGAAAGGCAGACCAAAATTTTTCTCCCTCAGAGTCAGATAAGACAATATCTTGTTCTACAAGTGTTCCAGTATCGACTTTCCCTGGATTGCAGTCCTTCATTTCTTTCTATTGCATCTTTCCTGCCACTGATCCACTAAAGTCCTAAGTTAGTATATGTCCTTTGAGTGACACAGATGCCAGTCTCAGGATGTAGCATGTACCTGAGCTAGGTATGCCATTCCCTAAGTTTGCTAGCTTCTCTACAGCCCTTCCTTTCTGAAAACACCTGACTTCTCATTTGAGTGGCTTTATTAATTTATTTTTAGTCTGCTCCAAGGATGTCTTTGGCTCAATTACTTGGAAGTGATGAATAGTCATGACTCCACAAAATTGTTGGGAAGTGACAGTAAAGACTGACACATGTACATTGAACACTCAAAACAAGTGATACTCTAAACTGGAAACCAGCCTAAATTCAGGACACTGACCTGAAATGCAAGAATCTCTGTGTCCATGGGCTTTCTTGCAGAGAGGCTGAGGTAGACAACTGTACGTGGTGCACAGCAGTGAGAAATCAGGATGCATTGTAATACAGTATTGAAAACAGAGATGTACGTACATTACATTCCCGGAAAAGACCTGACTAGATTTTTATTGTGGAAAGCTTGCGGTTATATGTTTTGATTCCATATTTAACAGTGAGAACACATTAAATTCAATGGACAGAAATAACCCTCTCTCTACTTCCTTCTCACTCTTTCCCAAAAAACAACCTCAACTAGATTTCAAAGGTAGACAGAGGCTAACTGGCAATCTGGCTTGGGTAGATAGGAAGCCCTAAGAGATATCAAATTAATTATTTTTGATTGTTGCAGTGGATGCTAACTAGCTGAATATGTTTTTTTTTCCCAGCTCTTGTTACACTTACTGGGATCAGTGTCTATATTGCATATTCAGCTGCTGCATTCGAAGAAGCTGTCTGCCTCCTGAGGAGTAAAGATCTCCTGATAGAGATTGACATCAGGTTTGGCTGGTCACTGACACTAGTCTGGATCTCCTTTGTCGCAGAAGTGCTCACTGGGGCTGTGTTTCTCCTGGCAGCAAGAGTTGTGGGTCTGAAACGGCGACGTGAACAGACGTTATAAACAGCAGGTACCATTGCAACAACAGAACCCTTCAAAGCCTAGAAATGTGGATTGCTTGGTCCATCTGATCACTATGGGTAATAAAAGTGGCAAGGCTGTGACTGACTTTCTTGCCAGCTGCCGTAAACCATTCTCACAGTTAGCTATAAAACACAGAGAAAAATCGGTAAAATATTTCAAGTGTTGTCAATAAGGAAACCCTTGTGACTTTAGAAGTACATTGCAGTGTTATTGTTTCAAAAATAATTCCTTCTGGCATCTCATAAGACAGCTCCATTCATTACTTAGAACAAGATAGATCTCTTGCTTTCTTTTCTCCTTTCTGCTGTCCCAACAATGTGCCTCAGAGTAGTACCTTGCAGGCCAGTCTGCACAGTCTACTTAGCTTTTGGTTTCCCCTCTGAGACTCCTAATAAGTATACCTATTCCAGTCACGTTGGCAGCCTCTACTGGCAGAGCTGCTCTGAGATGTCTGATTTGCGGTAGGTAGTGTGACCTTCCTTACAGCTTTTTGCTAGCAGAAGATGTATCTGATGGATTTCCAAGATTTTACTTAGCAATCTTTGTGATGTTTCCTTTTCATGTAATCAGTAACAGGCTTTGTACTAGAATATGTTTAACTTGTGCTGAAAACTGCTGAGTAAAACTGGACAGGATACCCAAGTTTCATCTTAAGTGCCAAGCAACCTAGTCTTTCTTTATTAATTTTTAATCTGTGTAATAGCGTTTAAGAGAAAATTTACTCCAGTCCCCACTGAAGTTAATTGAAGAAATTTTCTCTGACCACTGTGGCTTGGGATAAACACTTGAGTTTATTAACAGCTCCACTAAGTTTCTGTTAGATCATGTGTTTCTGAAGGACCTCAGCATATTATAGTTCACGACTGTGACTCAGGACCTGTGTCAGGAAGGCACACTATGTCATTGGGCAAGTCCCTTGTACTTCCTCCAGTAGTGCAAAAGACATAATTTACCTACATCTGTTACATATCAGAACAGTTTTATCATGGTGTCCTGTGTTAAAGATTGCACATTTACTCTTAGCTGAGCTCAGCTCTGATCTTGGTACCACAGTACCAATTGCTTCACAAAAAATAGTGTCAGAGAGCTTCCAAGAGCTTACAGTCTTTGGAGATTTAAGGGAACATTATTATTGCCATGCTGTGAGTGGAGAAACGAGGCGGAAAAACTGCCCAAGGTCACATGAAACCAAAGTTTCTGAATCCCAGTCTAAGACCTTAGTTGGTAGACCTTGCTTATTATCAGAATTATTTAAAGCTAGAAATCCTGAATGGACTGAGCAGTAGAAATTCTGTGAATAGCCAGTACAATTTCATAATTCTCACTTGCTCCCACATTGGTTTTCACATATTTTCCACGTTGCCTTATGTTGGGGTTGTATAATTGAGTCATTTTACAAGTTAAAGCATACCACATCAGCTCTATAAAAAGAGTAGGAAAAAAATCATTTGTAGACAAAATTCCAAGTGCTTAAGTGAATTCTGTAAAATGTAATATATCTCTGTTTTGGTGCTGATGAAGCTATTTATAATACAGTTTGTATGATGTTACTCAGACATTACTATAAGCTGTAATAGTAAAATACCCTCTGAGGTTTTTTTTGAGTATTTATTACAGATGTTATTTTACAGTGGTTTTGAATGTTGTAAAATTAAATAAAATGATATCTCAGTGCTGGGAATTATTTCTGAAGACATGGAAGAACTAAGATATATTAACTTTAACTTTCTCTGCAGATCTATTCTACAATTTAGCTGGCGTTTTTGAAGTGCCTGTGTCACATGTGCTAGGTATTTATAAGGTACTTATACAGCTACAATAGAAAATATTCAAGTCATCAAGTCTAATTACAAAGCCAATGAATCTGTTATTGAATTATAGCAATTCTCATTTCTATGGCTTTCCTAAATTTCTTATTCTGGCATCCTGCAATATCTGGCACAATGGCAATAAAGAGTATCTTCTGCCTCTGAATACTTGTATAACCCTTGAATTTCTCTGAAATTCCTTCTGAATACAAAGGAAAAAAAAGATGGTTTGGAATAGTCAAATAAGCCTTGAAAATTTTTAAGAATTATATTAGAGAAAATGTCCTGGAAAAGACTTTATGTAATTTGATACAAGTGACCTTATCAACTTCTTCCTCTGACTAAAACTAGTGTTTATTTAATAACCAGCTCTTTGCTGTATTTTCCCCAGAATGCATTACTGAGATGAGGACACTGACTGTTCCCATTCCTTTCTGGTGATTTGCAAACTCATAGGTAATTGGCCACATTTAAAGTGAGGAAAAACAGATATACTGAGCAAAGCATTACTGTTTGAGCACAGAGTGCACAGAGCTACTGGCCAATACTAGTCACTAATTTAAAGGCTTCTTCAAGGGATGGCAGAGAAGGATAGGGGAGGTCAAATAAATCCTTGAGAGTGAAAAAACTGCAGATACACAAGACATTTAGAGGAGATGCTGGTGAATATGATGTAGACATGAAACCACAAGGGTTCAGTCTGAGTCTGTGCTGTTCCTGAGCTGAGCAGCTTGGATGATTCTGTATATCCACCTCTGATAACTAAGGAGACGTTACTGGCTCAGACACAGCTTCAGTTAAAGAAGCTCCATGCATTTGTGGGCCACTGATCCAAAGCCAATAGCCATGACTGACTACGCAGGCACACGTGATTTGTAATTTCTTCCTTCCAAATTTAAAAGGATGGCAGATTGGACACGAAACAGGACATACTCAGTTCATACACAGTTGATCAGCAGAGCGAGAGCTGGAATCTGCCCAGAACCTCTCCAATAAGGTGACCACAGCAAGGCATGGAGTGTTTGCCCACTGAAGCTGTTAAGGGAAGCTGGAACTGGCCCATGAGATAGATCCAAAAGACTTAGATTTTCCAATACTTGATTGACACCAAGTAATCTTGACCTCCAATTTTATCACATATTTTTTCATTGTTTTGCAAATGAAATACAATGATCTCAAACTATTTAAAACTGAAAAAGAAAATCTGAAGGAATCTGAGCCTACTTCATAAATACAGATATCTTTTTTCTCTGGTTCAGTTTGTAAATTCCTTGCAGCAAAGCAGTTCATAGTTAGCCAAGATATATCAGTAAAAAAACAAATATCCCTTGGCCTCCTGACTGTCATTTTCATATTAACAGACTAAATCGCCCCAGCTCAGGACCAGAAAGGTTAGAACAAATGCTGTGGCTTTGTACTAGAGAATTAAAATGCCCCCAGAACTGGTACAACCATGGTCAAAAGAGACTTCGCAGTGCCTCAGTACTCCAATTCATTTGCTAAGTGGGCACAATTGTTAGCCCAGCAATTGCGAGCTTACAGGAATTTGGACAGATGTTCTTGCAGGCCAGACAACACTACATTGAAGGCCAGGTTCAACTTGCAGTTTTAGCCATCTCTGGTTACAGGTCTTTAACTAGATTGCATTCTTGTTAAGTTACAAAAAAAAAGAGATCTTTTTATTTTTATTAAAATATTCTAGTGCTGTTTTACTGTAATAGCTTTCTCCTATGTTTTACACATCAGCTTGAACCCTAACTAGGCTCTCAAACTTTTCTTTCCCATTGTGCCAGTCCTTTCAGCCGCCATATCACTGTTAGATTCACTCTTTGGATACATATGAGCAGTGGCAGTATATGCTGCTGGATCACGTCTCCCTGTGGCCTTTGTATTGCTAGTAATTGTAGTTTGAATGCTCTGGCTTAAAGAGACCTTTTCTGTTTCAGAATGGTTTGCACAGAAACAGTGGTCTCTGCTGACATCTCATGGCTACACTAAGCAGTTGGCTGTATTTGGAAAGAAACAACTCATTTCCATACATACTATTTTTGTATGGTTTGAAGAGCAGAGGAGAATGTCATGCTCACTAGGCCCTAGCTCCTGTATTTTATAGTTCAGAGAATCTCATCTAGAAACTGCTGAAACCAAGTCAGTGACATCTCCCAGCTGCTGCCCATCTTAAGTTAAAATGTCAGTTGATGGGAAATGTATTGTTAAGCTTCCCTATTCTTTAAAAAAAATAATCAAAAAACATTCTTAAAGGTTTTTACTGCTTCTTTTCTTAGGAGATAGATGCTATAACCATTCCATGGATGTTATGTTATGTTTTGATTAGATTAACCAGTATTGGGGTTTTTTTTACATTCGTGGCATAAATGTTGAAACTATTAACCTGAAGCTAATAAAATTGAACATCTGAGGGTGCAAATAATAAGAGAAAAATAAATACCTTTATATCACAGCTGATTTAATGAATATGATAGACTGACTAAAAGTTGTACAATTGAAAGGGACAGACTTCAGAATTGGTCCAGAAAATCTCAGAGGAGTTGTGCAGGACACAGCATCCTATGTTTTTTGTGGCTTTGAATTTCTTTACCCTCTCTCAATAAAAACATTTTTTTACAACACATCAGGAAGTTCTGCTTTCAGCAGGCGCTGAGCAACTTCAGTGAGATCCACCAAGACATTGTTGAATTTTGAAACCATGCTACAACTGTCAAAGTAGAGGAGACCAAATCTAACCTGTCACATTTATTAGATTTGATCTTCCTTTCCTGAGAACTGTGGCAGCATTGTCCAGTCCTGATCTACAAATGTACCTCTGCATAGAGTACTCAGACACATCTGTAATTCTTACAGAGTACTAGGATAGAGCACCTCCTGTAAAAAAACATTCTCAGCTATGGTGCAGGATCAAGTTGCTAGACTTATATAGTGCATGAACACTATTTGGGGATAGTTCCTTCATTCCTGGACTGTAGTCCCCAAACAGATGAACAGCAGTTGGTTAACAGTCTGCAGGTATGTGGAGTCAGGAATTAGAGGGAAAGGAAGAGGGAAGCAATGCCACACCCCGCCGTAAGTAAAGTGGCACTGACGTTGAAATCTCTTGTTACGCATGACCTAGTTTTGTCTTGCTATCACCTAAGAAAACTCATCTTGGTGATCTTACAGGAGCCTTTCAGGTTCAGTCACCATTTGAGGAGAAGGCACTAAAGTTAATACCTGTAAAACAGTCAGAAAGTAAGGGATGTGGGACTGTAAGTGCACAAGTTATCATCAGTTGATGAGTTACTGCTTATCAGCCGAGCTGTCACAACTGAATCTCCCATCGCTTTTGAGAATTAAAATGCACTTCTTCAGAACACCACCTCTACAGCCTGGTCTCATTTGCATGATGGTTTAGGCTATTGGGTTTATTTCATTTGGAGCAGACCAGAGCTGACGAGCAGTGAAGTATTAAAAGGTAGCATCTTAGTCCTTGTGGTAGTCCGCTTATACCACTAATTTAAAAGCTAGCTGAAAGACTCCTTGGTTGAGGTTGGAATGATGGCAGGCAGTTCCCTGAAGAGCTTTTGGCTCATTATTTTACTGTTTTCATTTTTGCCAAGGACAAGGCAAACACTTGTCACAGAAGGCTGGGATTCTCCCAGTGTAATGCTCCCTAGGTGTTGAAAGGAATTTGTCTGCCAATAGCTGAACAGCATTTGCTAATGGCTTGTGCTTCTGGACAACACATCTGGCCGCTAAAGGAGCTAACATATTTCTCCATCCAGCCTGGCCTTTTCAAATATTTATAAGCTAATGTTGTCTGTAATGCCTGCAGCATACAGAGAGGCTGAACTGAATTGCACTGTGGAGGAGTCTCTATTTCCACAGCTTTTTGGAGTTGGCTGCATCAGCACTGTGGAAACCCTTTGGCATAATAAACCTTTTACTGCCACAGCTCCCACTTGACTAGTATTATACAGTGAAGCATTTAATTATGAAAAAGAAAACCCCACATAAAAAGAATTTGATAACTGTCAGGCAAAATCCATAGAAGAACCAAACTTTGTGGGACTTGCAATAAAAAGTCTTTCGAGCTATCTGCCTTTCTGTTTATAAAGAGTACATTACAGGCATGGCGACAGCTGTAGTCAGCAGACTTGGAAGATGTATTGCCTTCCTGTCTGTGGCAGACTTCATATATAACAGGACATTGATTTGGTCCAGGGCACTTCCACAGAACTGGAAAACTTTTACATGAGTAACTGAGAAGACCAGGCCTGTTTCATTCAGTGAGGAGACATAAGAGACCTGTTTAATACTGTGTGCAGCATAAAAGTGTGAATATTTCTTTCTCAAAACTGAGAATAATGCAATATTTAATGGAAGCAAAAGAAGAAAGAAATGGCTACAGGATGCCTTCTCAGCCAACAGAAATCAAGACATTCACAAGCCTATCTTTTAGATTCAGACCTACAGGATCGCTTCATACTCAGATATTAATTGTTTAAGCTGCCACTATAATTTATACAAACACCCAAGTGACAGGACTTACTACCATGGGTTTCATTTTGCTGAATAGGTGACAATTAAAAAAACCCTAATCTTTACTTGAGTCATTCAGTCTCTCTGATCATATGCATCAACAAGAGACACTGGTGTCAGTCTTGAGGTACTCAGCACACAGGAGCAATGAGGGTTTGAACCAGCTGTAACTGACTGTCCTGCAGGCACCACTGAAATAGCACATGTAAGCAAATAGAAGAATAAACATCACCAGCCTTGAAGAGAACTGTTCTGCCTGACTTTTGTGACTTGCCACAGATGAACCTGTAAGTGGAATTTGGTGTTAATAATCAAGCTGAATAGCAACATCTCTGCTAAATGGCTGATTACAAGAAGCCACAGTACAGTGCCTTCATTGTCCTACTTCAGTGAACACTTGCTTGTCACATTAGCATGCAGAGACACAACTGTAACTCTATGTAGGGAGCTTTGCTGTGTTGACTTCCTCTTCAACGTAAGATTTGTTCTTCCCCCTTGGGGTCTCTGGCTTGCTGTATGGGAGGCTGTTACATCAGCAACGTAAATGAGAAAAAAGGACCATTTCCTGTACAACAGCCAATAGAATCACTACACTCCTGCTCCCAAGCTGCTCCTAGGCACAGACCTGCCCTTCAGCGTCTGCCTTGGACTTACTTTCCTGCTTTCCTTTCACCAGAAAGTCCTCTTCCTCTTCCTTGGCAGTAGTAGCAGTGCATCGGGACCCTCTGTCACCATAACAACTGGATATCTGTCTTATAATTCAGACTGCCCTCTCTAACTTCAAGGGCCTCTTCCTACACACTGCCTAGAGCTCATCAATCCTTCCCTGAGCAATTCTACATTCTTTATTGGAATAGTAACTCCTACACCCACTCTTTCTAAAGCTGCATCTCTGCCATTTTCCAAAAAGCCTGATGAACCACATACCTATTTGGGAAGGGGATTTAATTTTTCACAGGTAAGCCTTAATCTTTACAAAGACCAGCTTACTCTGTGATTAACCCCATTGTCTTGGATTTGCCTGTAGGAATGGTTGCCCCAAGGAGTTTGGAAAATAATCCTGCAGAGAGCAATCTGCTCAAATAGCAAATCACCTTGTAACTCCTAATTCCTTTGGAATTTAGACAACATGACAAGCATTAAAACACTAAAGGCTTCTAGAAAGCAGCATATCCCTCCAAAATAACAAATACATCGCCAAATCTTGCTTAGTCACAAACTAACTGTGACATTGGACTAACTGATAGCCATTTCTGTACTTCACAATCTTTAATGGCAGCGTACCTACTCAATTGCTTCAAGTTGAATAAATGACTTTACTAAACCTCCCCAACAGCTCATTTAGAGTTTGAATAATTTTCATTATATGTAGAGATTTTGGCCTGCACTGTCAGTTGCAACCCATACAAGCACTGCAAGTCAATACAAATATTTTCCACTAATTTGGAAATAAGGGTAAAATGTGATTGTCCTCTAAAAAGCACAGTTACAGGAGAAATAAGGATACCATACAAATCCGTGCTTGAAATGCGTTTTGCAACACACGTAATCATAACTTGGCATTTTGCCCATCTCATTTATAAACTATCACGACATGGGCACCCACTGATAGCTGTTACGTTTGAATGTAATTTTACTGCACAGAAGCAGTCCCTGTGACAACAGCATTCCCAGTTCTATATTGCTGTGCTTTTCCTGAGCAGCCACTGCACGTCACTGTTGTTCCACACAGAAGAGTCAAAAGAGACATTTATGTGAGCAGGTAGCAGGACTCGGAGAGTCTCTGCCTTTTCAATCAAGGGAAGAAAATATGCTACAAACCAACAGATGGAGCTTACGGAAGTCAAGGGGGATTTTTTTTTTTGCCCAGGACTGAAGGGAGGCCATTCACTCTTTCACTATCTCACTTGTCTGTGAAAAAAGGCTTTATTCATCTTTTCTCCTTCTAGGTGTAAAAAGAGAATGGTCATCACCCAGGCACACAAAGATCCTGAGGGAATTGCGGGCTCTTCACAGGCTCCATGTGAAAAGTGACACATCACTAAACCTTTGAATGCTCAAGTTCTGCAGCAATGACGCCATGCCCTGCCTCACAGCATTACTGTGAGGACTGAAATTAAAGAGATGAGATGTTCAGATACAACTGTAAGAGCAACATAATGCATACCTTCTTAGATTTGAAGCATTTCTTCCTTTCAAGCAAAGGGGAAATTATGGAGCATTACGTTGCGATTTTAGAAATAAAGAGCTTGAAAATTTGGCATGAATGTTAAGCCTAAAGAGGCAGCTACAACTAGGGGTCTGAATGATATTTTTTCTTGAAGCATGGCACTCCTAAGAAAGCGTTGTCAATAACTATGTCAAGTCATACAGGCTGTCTAGCACTAAGCTCCTCCTTCCATCACTTGCCACTGAAAATACAGAAATTTTCCCTGTTTCTCACATGACTTTTTTCCAGATTTTCAGCAATTGCCACATTTTCTGAGTGCAATGGGGAGTCTTAATTTCTTTTTCAATAAAGTTTCATATAAAACAATTCCAGAGGAATGAAACTGCCAGTAAAGACAATTCCAGTAGAGGGTAGGAAGGAATATAATAAAAGGTAGGAAGAATACAATAAGAAATAAAACAAGATCATGAGAAGATGTTGAGGGAAATTAACAATAGAAGAGACATATAAACTTAACTGAAAATGTTTTAGCAAGTAGGGAACCTTGTGGGATCTTCTGTAGCATTCAATGCACTAAAAGCAATAGTGCCCCATCCATGGGTTTTCATACTGTGCTTGCAACCCAACAGCGACAGCTGTACTTGCCAGATCCTACTGTTGCAGTCCAACTTGGCTGCCCCTGGCATATTAATTCATTGCATTGGTGGCAGTCCATGGATCTGGGATCCCAAGGAGGAGGTGACACATCAGCTGCAGGTGGCACTAAGGTGCCATGGAGACATAGGCAAGCCAGCTTTGCTCATCTAGCTCCAGTTTCAGCAACAAAGCTGAGGGACAGATTTCAGTATGGAACAGCTGTGTTCTTGCCAGGCTTGTGTAGTGTATGATGACTCCCATGCCTCTGCGTTTTTCCTGATAATACTGCCTTGATCTGTGATGACTACAGTTATTTCACAGATGCTTTCCCACATCCAGTCTGCAGAAGAGATACAACCTGAGAAAAGCATTCTTCTTTTCTTCCCTAGTA
>NW_010209396.1:0-78957 GCF_000695765.1 Mesitornis unicolor | reverse complement strand
GCAGGAATCAGATGCCAACTTTGTAAGGTTCAGCCCAGGCATTTCTCACACTGGGAATGCTTGCACAGACACAGAAATACCTGCATATCTTTGGCTGTATGAAGAAGCTAAGCCTCTGCATGCTTGACCAGAGCGCTGCTGTAGATCCCATGTCACAGAAAGGAAGAAAATTCCAGAAAGAAATTATCCTGCAACCTCCAACTGTGATCTTAATCCTTTGAGAGGCCTAAAATCAGGCCAGAATTCTTCATGCAGCACGAGAACAAGGAGTTTTGTTTCTGAGGTTATGAAACCAATGTTTATTTCATAAGCCTAGATCCACAAACATGAGAGGAGGAGAGATCATACTGCCAGAGGGAAGGAAATCCTTTCCTGAAGCAAATGACTGGGCTGTAACACTGCATCTGACTGAGACAGGGATGATTTATAAAAGAGAAAACACACACGGTGTGGCGATCAAAACAGTTGCCTCAAGATTGCTGAGCTGAGTGAAGAAGTGAAGAGACACAGAAGTGAATCAAAGTCTAGAATTGAAGGCAGAGGACAGAAAATGTCCGTCCTTCTTCCGACTTTGTGAGAAAATAGCATTACCTTTGCCTGCAACTTTTGTTCTCCATTTTGTGTGTTACTCCTGTGCTGCTAAGGGATGTGTAATTTCAGATGCCTTGGTCTTTACCTCACGGTAGCAGGCATTGGTCAAGATGATCTCTGCTGCTGTACTGCCCTAAGTATACTTGACCTGCAGCTGTTTTCTATCCTACAAATAACAGATGAAAGAAATCTGACAGAAATGATGGGCCAGATTCTCCTCTCAAGCAGAAGTCTCGGCAGAGAAGGTGAGGCCTTGGGGAGGCACAGCTGCTGTGTAACAAAGTCCTGGTGCCTGCTGGCTCTTAAGCCTAACTGCCTGCAAGTTCATTCCCCAGGCAGAGCTAAGGAAGAGCTGTGCTTTGCCTTGGCCATCGGCTGAGCTGAGAATTATAATTTAAACCAGTAATACCTGATTTTTACTGGACAAAAATTGTAGCAGGTACTTTGCTGGTGCAGTTTTCAGCAAGGCAGCTTTGAACAGATTCAAGTTCTTCGTGTGGCTAACATACTGCTGGATGATTGGAGCCAGAGAAACCAAGTTTGGCTCTGACCTGCCACCATAAATTGTTATTGTCTGTATAACTGTAAGATTTGCTTTTGTTTTGCTTGCCACAGTAAAAAATGGAAGCTTGAGGATCTATTTGCAGACACAGTTGTCCAAAGCTTTTCAGCATACATGCTTGTAGGTCCAGCTTTGTGTTATTTAGAGCTTTTGCTTGTTGTTTTAGGTTTAATGTGCTTGCTCTCTTGATGGCTTCGTCAATATACATTCTGTGCTGAAAAAGTTAAGTGTCAATATATTAAAAAAAGATAGGGCCAAAAATACCCACTCAGAGTTTGGAGATAGAAGGCAAATTGCAGATTTGTCAATAGTGTGTTTGGGAGCATTTTAAATAGTGAATCACTTGATGCTAGCTATTGTAAATATTGGTTTAAAGGTGCTATAAAATTGATGGTGCGCAGTTAAACCTTCCTCCAAATCCTGATCTATTTATGCTGCCTCACTTAGTGTCAGATCCAAAGACCACTGAAGGAAATAGGAGTCTTTACCAAGTTGTTAACAAGCACAGTGGAGCTTCAGCGAATGCACATAATCTTGCAGTAAGAGCATGGTACATTTTCTCACAGTTTTTGTTAAATTAGGCATACTATACTTCAGAACGTGTTTTTTGTTTTTAAAATGTGACAGCACAGAAAAGTGGCACAGAGTGACTTTTAAAGAAAAGTATCACTCTACCTAAGCTTTCTGTGATGTAAGGTTAGACAATGAAAAGAGTATTGAAGCCCCACACAAATGATGGTGTGGAACGTAGTGACTCATGTCTGAATCCTGAGCAGGCCTGGACTGAATGTTATTTCAAGTAGCAATTGGATGAGGTTTTCTGTTTCTGCAGAGTCCTTCCCTGAATGCTGGGTCTGATCAGAGTAAAACATTTGAGCTGTGATTCCAAAACAGTGGTAACAGCAGTCACTTCTACCCAGCCCAACACCTGGGCTGTGAAATTTGAATGAATTCTTTATCACATTGGTCCTAGTCTCTACAAAATCTTAGTTCATCTTCTCAGAAGCATGTAACTGTCCCAAAATCCGCACATTAGATTGTCCTGATTTAGAAGCAATAAATTATTATTGAGGGCTAGATTTCACAACAGGCTTAATATCATCAGCACAGCCATATTTTCCAAGGATTTAATGAATTGGATATGCATGGGAGAGTCTGGCCAACACCGCCCTAACACTGGCTCCTGGTTTTTTATTTTTGTTTTCATGTAGGTTCCTAAATGGAAGAAAAATTTTTATGTATGGTGAGCACCTTAAAATCTGGCTGAAAAATTTCTGAAGAATGAATGGGAATTCGGGCTCCACAAAGGTAAATCAGAGTTTTGCTGTTGTTCACCTGAGTGGAACTGGCATATGTAGGTTGGAAGAGCTTTGAACGAAAATCCATTTCTCAGTCTTGCAAAGACAAGTACTTAATTGAGGCCAAACCTTATGACACCGTGATCCTCGCCTGGAGTATTAGTATACTGGAACTCCACATGGAGAAAGGAATTAATGAGAAGGAAAATCCAACAGGAGAGTTATTCATGCTCATTTGCTTTTGGTGTAGCTGTCTATTGTAGTACTTCTGCATTTTAGCCCTTGTCTCCCCATATTTTCCCCATCCTTTTTCCAGGGAATAGAGTGAAAGCAATTCTGCTTTGGGCAAGTCTGGAACCTGTCTGGTTCTTCACCTGTGGTTCCCCTCACAGAGAAAACTGTGATTAAGGGTGACAAGGCCCTTAGGAGACTGGAAGGTGAGATGGCAGCTGGAGAAGAAAATGACAGGCCTCTAGAACGATCTGTTCCCATAGAACAGGTGTCAGCAATCTCAGATAAGGCAGTGCCTGAAAGTTTCAGTGCTCCAGGCGGCGCTGAGAGGGGAAGATGTGTTTGCAAAAGGGCAAGTTCACTGAGTTATAGAGTGCATGTGTTGTGCTAAATGTCCTAAAATCCCTCTGGTAATGCAGCCGTCTGTAACAATAAATAGCAAATAACAATTGTCTCCTCTGGGACTACAGCTATCATGCTTACAAATAGGAGTCGTCCTGCTCTGTGTTGAGGTGGAAGAGACCATACATTTACTATTTTTATGGAAAAACACTGAAACACACATAATTTAACCTGAAATCTTAGACAGCTTCTGTTTACACAGTTTTGTGTAAAAACAATAATAACACATTAAAAATCCCAAGCAACCCACTCATCCCAATTATTCTAGATTTAAAAATATTTAATAGGTTATAAATGTTTATGTATTAGAACCGAAAACGCCTATTATTTGTCTGCCTTTCCATTCCACCTCCTGCCCCCTTTTTTTGTCTGGGGACATTCTCATTTAAAATTTCCCCCTGAGTAGACCTACAATTGAAAATCCCTCCTTGTGCAATTTTTGTGATTCGTAGGAGTATAAGAAAGTGGATGGATCAGCTGAGAAGTGAGGAATCTAGCAGATTATGTACATACTTAATCTTTTAAAAGTGAGTAGCAGCTCACCCTCTTTGTTTTAAAATGTTCATGTATATTTCTGGAAAAGAGGATAACAGAACATCTAATAATAGCAAAGCGTTTTATAAGCCAAGCCAAGACACTCAGTGTCTTGAAAGTATTTTACAAACATGAGCATAACTGTACTTCATGAATCATCTGTAAGGTAGCTATCATTATTGCTCTTGTTGCAATGGGAAAAATAGCATACAGAGAGACCAATGAACTCAAATAAGTAGTACAGATTAAAAGACTGGTGGTGATTAAAACAAAAATAGTGACTAGTAAATGATATTGCTACTTAAGCTTACTGCCTGAAATTATTGGAATACTACCCCCCAAAAATCTGGGATGATATTTCACATCAAAATACATAGAGCCAGAACACCCCAAAGAAAGATACAAGTAGTTCAGACACTGTAAAGAACACTGAGGTTTTCTGAACTGATCACAAATTTCAGACCAGGCTCAATCGCAATAAAACATTTAGAAACCCTCCAAAAGCTAACATTCTTCCCCACTACAATGCCCATGCCCAGTTATTTGACAGTTCTTTCACGTGTAAACCCATATTTCTCTCCCAGATCTGGGAACAGAATTCAGCAATGTAGATACATGCTACTTGGTTGCTATTTTCCAAATAGGTGCTTAAACCTTCTACACGTTGTGGTGATTTAAAATTGGAATGAGAATATACTGATTTCCATGGTTTTGAAGCAGTCTTGTTAGAAAGGCAAAACCTCTTAGATTAATTCCTAGAGTGTTGCTGATTACTGAGCTATAGTATCATAGAATCATAGAATCTTTATGGTTGGAAAAGACCTTCAAGGTTATCAAGTCCAACCATTAACTAACTCTACCATGCCCACTTCTAAACCCTGTCCCTGAGCACCATATCTGGATGGCTTTTAAATACTTCCAAAGATGATGATTCAAGCACTTCCCTGGGCAGCCTGTGCCAGTCTTTGCTAGCCCTTTCAGTGTATACTGTTCAGTAGTGTACTATGAAAGGTCCATGAGAAGCCTGTCACACAGCCTGAATTTTGCGGTGAAGGACAGTATTGGTCTTCTTAGAAGCTGGTAAAACATTCTAAGGCCTGAAGGGACCTCATATTAAGCTAATTATCTGCATTCTTCTTCTGAAAAAAAAAGCGAGAAAAAGAAATAAAAGGGTTTGCTCTTAAGAGTCTTGAGGTCTGGAATCATGTCATAGATACCAGTCCTGTGGGTACCGGGAATTAGAACTTCTGTGTACTTCATCAGTGTAATACATGCGATGCTTACAAATTTAAAATCAGAATTTAGCAGCTCATCAATAGAAAGGTCAAGGCCTACCCAGTGTCTTTTTTCTTTCCTCTATAAGAGAAGTGAAAAATGGTTTCCATCTGGCTTGAAGTCTAGCATGTCCACTGCCACGTTCAACTCAGATGGCCACAGAACCCAGAACTTCCTCCTCTCCATGGAACCTTCAAAAGTGTATCCCTTCCACTAGCTGCCCCCAGGACTGCATTTCCTCAGTGATACTTTCACCTTTTATGAAAGTGCTTTTGCCTGTAGTTGTATGGAAGCACTGAGCATTTGTTTCTCCATCATAACTTCTAACAGCTTGTGATCAGCCAGCATATCCACCTTGTGCCAAAAGCCAGTCATAGAATTGTTTCATTCCAGAGTGTGCTGCCAAAAACTCCTTTTCTATTTGTCCCCTTTCTGTATTTGTCAAGACATTTGGAGCCAATGCTTTTGGCTCCTGATCTGCACCACTGTGACTCCTAGTCTGTATTCTGCTATATCACACTGCATCGCTAACTGCTCTGCACTTAACCAGCAGTAAGCTGCAGCACTGGCTCCTCACTGCAGACTTAGTTCTCTGTAGCCTGGTGAGAATGACTTACTGCATTCTCAAGGTTTCATGTGGATTCTGTTTCTAATTTCAGCTTGTCCTTTAGCTCTTCATGTTCTTCCAAGAAATCTTGCTCTACTATTAGAAAACATTTAGTCTATATGATGGTTGGTGCTCAGCTTGACTTTCTTCTTCACCCTGAAGAAATGTTGCTGCACTAGCATCAGCCACACCTACCTGTCCATGCTGTTTAGCAGTGAAAAATGCTTCTGTAAGTCAAGTACTTCATAGTGCCAACAATCATGTCTCTTCCTTTCCATAGCTACTGACTAGTAGCCTCTGTTTATTAACGGGGCTCACCAATGTTCTGTACCTTTCCAACATCTGGTTACATTTCTCCACCTCAACACTGCTCTTTATCCATGCTGCTTGGATTTTGCTGAGGCTGGAATTGAACCAGTAATTTCTCTTATTAACACAGCTGAAAATATGACAGTGGACTGACTGGCAGCGTTCTTCAGTAGTGCATGTATGCTGAAAATCTTCAGATTTCTTCACAGGTCCCCGTATCTAGGTCCACTGAAAAGGCTTTGAAGGAGGACTGTGCTTTCTTGTAAGATTCAGGGAGCAGCAGGAGGCAGAAAGGGGCCACAGACTATACCCAGAGTTTTTTTCTGACTGCATAGGCTGTCAACTCTCTGATTCTTCTCAGGCTTCTAAAAACATCTCATTTACAAGGGGCTAAGAAGCTTTGCAGGGGTATTAGCACAGTCAGTTCCATTACAAGAACATGACATCTGTCTTTCCCTCTCATGTCCTCCTCGTCTTTCTGCTGATCACTCTTAAACTCTGCAGAATCTCTATTTTCAGCTTTTTTCCATTATTTTTGCACATACTTTCCACCTCCTGTCCTGTTCCCATCCTAGTTGCTTTCCTTTGCACTTTCTGTGGCATCTGCCTCTACCCCCTTTCACTGGTACATCTCAGTGTTTATCTGGTTGTTCCTACTTTTTCCTTATAAAATTTTAATTCCCTCAGTGCTTTGCATTTGCTCTTCTTCACTTCTATTACAACTTACCAGGTTTTGAACTGCATAGGTCTTAAAAATCTTACAGAAGGGATTAAATTATATCCATAATATGATTAAACTCAGATGAAAACTGAATATTGTAATGTTTGAATGTAAATGCCTTGACAACAGTATTAAAGAGATCAGTTATATCTCAGAGTACAGTATATCTCGGTACTTAAATCAGTACTACAGTTTGGAAAGAGAGTAATCCCATAAAAAGATTCAGAGGTGCATGTATGCATATACACACTCGGAAACAAAACACATGCAGTAGATGTAACTGAGTCACTTGTTAAACTGATGAGTGTAAGACACTTGCCCAAATGTTTAGAGTACATTGAAGTATCCACGTGGATGAGTATTCACATGTGGGTGCTGGCTGGAAGCTGCACTTCTACTGTGTGGGCCTTTGTAAGCAAGAGGTCTGTTATGCGCAAGAGAAGAGACAAAGCCTTGGTGAATTTTTTCTAGTTTGCTTTGCTTTTCAGAGTTATTAATTTAAAAATAGGCCAAGTTACAATGCTTCAGAACATCACGGCCCATTTTAGAATTCAAACAGGTTTGATTTTCTAGTTAGCTGCAATTTTTGGTAAGAGCAGGGCAGATTGCCTCAGAAAACCACCCTCCATCAGAGGTATATAACACTTCATATGTGCCAAAACAATTGCTCAAAAGATAAAATCAGTGATCTAATAGACATAAGCATAAGTAATATTTAATGCATTATTTTAATCGGCAAAAACTCTTTCTGTTCTTTAAAACACAGGGATAGCTACTCATTGTCCTTTCATTGTTCACTGAGCAGTTGGTTTATTATAGTCTGCAGAGAGGATACGTTACTACATTCACAGGGGATGGTCAGATGTTTGCAGTATTGATGTATTTAAGAGGTCAAGCAAGGTGTTTAGTTTAATAACAATTGAGTTTCTTATTCACTTTTAATTATCTGCCCTTCTCATAGCTCTCAAAATCCACCATGTTTAAGATTGAAACCAGAGAGAAGCATCCAACCTAGTTTCATAAGGCTTCCAAAACATGGAGACCAACAAGACTGGGATGAGTTGTGACCAGAAAGCAGTTCATTAATCACGTACATAAGGAAAAGTAAACCCCACCACTCCTTGTTTACTGTGGCCAGGTGCTGGTTTCCAGGGTCAATGACAGGAACACAATAGGTCTAGCTCCTCCGATATTTTACCTCAAAGAGCTTTTCAAAATATTTCATGTTGACTTCCCCTTATGCATAAGCAGTTATACAGTTGAGTTGCCTAATGTCTATATTAATTTTGGTACATTTTTAATTAGCAGATCACTAATTAATGTAGTATAGGGTTATCTTGTTAAATGTTAATTGGATATGTAAACATTCTTTACAAGTTAATGTTCAGAGGAAAAATATGTAATATGCATTTGTTGCCTGTCATACTGAATTAATTACATGACAGCCAGATTTATCCCTTCCCAACTTGAGAATCCTCAATAAGTACTCTTTTAAGAATCAATTGATACTTAATTAATATGTACTGGTTGTGCTATTTAATTTAAATTAGTTCTTTCAGCAAGTTACAGCATTGCTGAAAGATGCAGCATTCCCCTTGTGACACAGAGCATTTTCTGCTGAAAGCACACGAGGGTGCTGTGAGAAAAGGCTCTGTGCTGCTGGCCCATAATTCATGACTGGGCACACAGCCTCCTCCTTTATTCTTATCAAAAACAAAAGCTACCCACACAGAAATCTTTATGAAAGTTACATGTACTGTGCTGTATCTCATTCCATGGGGCTTCATATTGCTCAGGGCTCTGTCATAGCTCCCTACCTGGATGGTGTTTATTGCATTAGATGATGGGGTAGATTATGAGGTCAGTAACTTTCTCCCCGATCAGGTAGGGAGCGAGGTCCACATTCCTTCACTTCCCTTTTGTGTTATCTTTATAACTTCTGCTGATGAGATATGCGTAGATTTAGCTCATTGTTTCAGTGCATTGATATTCCTACCTACAGGAGAACGGCATGATTGAGTCCCTGAAGGGCTGAATTCTGGGATGGATGCATGGCAACAACGTTCACGTATAATTTATTGTGTGTATGAAATCCTTAACATCAGCAAAATGGTTGCAGAGTTTGCCTTTCCTTTCACCATGCAATAAGGCTGTTAATGAATAAGAAAGGTCTCTGCGTGCTGCAGTTTAACACATTCTGTGCCCAAGCAGTGGCAACAGGGATCTGAACAGCTTTTCTGCCTGCCCGGACATCGATTCCCTCTTCTGTACATTTGCTGCAAATTATTGTGGTTTTAATTTTTGGAGGATTATATCTCCAGCGATCCTCAAGCACTTTATAAATAACAATTAAGTATCACCACGCTCAAGTGATAGAAGTATTACATACAGGTTAACTGAAAGACAGAGGTGAAGCCTCTTGCCCAAAGCCACAATGTGATATAATAGCAGCTCCCAAGAGTTTTGACTCTCAGTTTCTCCCTCTAAGCACAAGATCACACTTCCTTTCTCAGGTAACTGCAATAACTGACCTCTTTCTGGACAGGTGATCTGTCATCATAAGAAAAATAAAACCCCTTGAACTCAGAGTGGGCCCTGTAGGTGAGGGCCAGGTCTGACTCTCTGAAGTCAACACAAAAAACCCCTTTAACCCTTGTGCTGTATCAGGATGACAAATGGCGAAGATCAGGGTCTGATTTTCATAGCTGCTTAGACCCTGGGTCTGCTAGTAACTTCAGGAGAAGTTTTGAATGCTCAGCCTTTTTAAAACCACACCTGAAGGCTTGGCTAAGGCCACGCAGGCAGCCTTTTGTAGTGCTAGGGCAGCAGTAAATTTGTCCAATTGTCTTGTCTCCGAGTTTGTTGGTGTTAACTAAATTTTCCTCTAAGGAGGTTTGCCCCATTTGTTACACCTGAAAAAGCTGTTATTTCAGCTTGATGCAGCTGAAAGAATGTGGATATATTGTATTGTAATCATTAAATACCAGTTTTCTACTGGATATGAGCAGAACACCTATTTCTAGTTAAAAAGCTGCTGTTAGGTTACACAGTATCTTTTATGGCTGAAGTAATGCAGCAAGCTGGCACAAACCAAATGTGCTTGACTGTTTGCAAATTGAGCATCAACACAAACAGCAGGTGGTCACTCAGCCCTAGACTTTCATGCCGATTGTTATAATAATAGCTACAGTAATAATACTAAATAAATGACATTCAGTAGTCTATGTTTTTTTCATGGGGGGGTTGAATACTGAGGACTGACTTTTGCATTTCATACTCAGAAAATTATTACCTGCAGCTTTATTTTTATCATCACTTTCTCAGCTTTCCTATTGTTTAAAGTTAGGATTAGTATCCTCGTATCCCTGTAGTAAAGACCTGCAGTTCGGATACTTCCCTGGAGCTCCAGGGTGCCTTTTTATTGAACATGATTGCTGCACCAAATTTTGTCTAGGTTAATTTTTTTAGTCTTGTAAACCGTAAAAGTAGGAACACATGACCCACTTTAAACTATCTATGAATCATAACTAAAAATTTCTAAAATAAGCCTGTATGACAGCAGTATTCTTACTGCATTTCTCCTAGCTTGACTAAACATTTACTGATCTAGTTATCTTCCCTGTGTCTATCTCTCTGGGCAGAGGGAAGAACTGACATTCACTTTGGAGCATTTTATGAGTGTCTGTGTAGATACATGTGAGGAATTCCGATTATCTCCTTCTCCTTCTCCTTCTCCTTCTCCTCCTTCTCCTCCTCCTCCTCCTTCTCCTTCTTCTCCTTCTTCTCCTCTTCTAACCATCATCATCATTATTATTATTATTATTGCATATAGCCAAAATTCTGTTTCCTTGTCCACACTAAAGAGCACTAGCAACCATAAAGACTGCTTGTGGAAGAAGATGCAGATACAGAGGTGATGTCCCAGCCTGTCCCTGAATCAGGCTGAATGCAGATTTTGTGGCTCTCACTGTTAGGCACTTAAAATGTCTGCTATTATGTTTGCTGTGAGGAGAGTTTGCCTCTACAGTCATTTGTTCTAACCAGACACTGGGAACATATCAGTTACAGCCACTGGTCCCTCTGTGACAGTTCCCATGTGCTTGTCAGACTCCCATCCTTGCTGTTGCTGATGTGCACCAGCACAGGCTGGTACAGGAGGATCCAGCAATGTAATAGCATTAACTGCTTGGTTAAGTCCACCCATGTGGTGAGGATGACACTGGTGCAGAATGAAAGGTCTGAGATAAACGGCAACTCAGATGTAGAAGGAATAAAAACCTCATAAAGTGACCTTGTGGGTCTAGAGGGAGAAGGTGAAAGTGAACATTATGGAAATGAAACCAGCAGAGGCTTTATCTCAACAAAATTTAGTTTTATGTATACAATAGTATTTATCTTGTGCATAAAAGCCTTCCCAGGGCTTCTACAAGGCATACCCTAGAGTAATGCAACACCTAATTATCACTATTAGAAAACAATGAAAGATAATGTTAATGCTGAACATACAAAGCAGATACAAAGTTTAATTTTTAATCATTTTCAGTGCATTCCCATGAAATTTTAGTTCCCCAGAAGCAAGCAGTATACAAATACAGCATTACAAGTATAACACAGCAGCTTACTTCTACTAGAAACAGGCTAGCCTTCATCTGAATATTCTGGTTGCCCCAAACAGTAATTTGAGGAGAACTATGACTTTCTATGAATTCACGTCAAATATTTTTGGCTGAACAAAAGAGAAAAGACTATGTTGAAACATTCCAATGTTGTTTGAAATGTTTGAAACTAGATTTCCTTGATCAGCTGAAAATCAGAAGCAACACAAAACAGGTTAATACAGGATTTCCAGTCTGAGGCCCTGAAGCACGAGCGATTGAGATGAAGTTCCAGAGAACATGGTCAGGACACGTCCTTGTGTGACACAACTGCTGCTTTTGCACACACCTGGCTGGCTTAGTGAGTCCTTGGTACCAATGAACAATAACTGCTCTAAAGCAGGGAAAGCTTGAAAAAGATGTAGCAACCTCTGTTGCAAGTGTATGCCACGTGATTGCAGATTATCGGCAGGCCAGTCCGAAAAAGAAGCAAGCATAGTGCTTTTACAGGTGTAACATACAGGGAAATTGCCAAAACTGCTCTCAAAAGATCTGCAATTCCCAGAACTGACAACCCCAAAGATCATACAAATACTTAAAGTGAAGCATTAAACAGGGTCTTGTCAGCTGAGTGGCATGTCTGTTAAACCTTCTAAAGCAACACAATCTACTACTGTCAGAAAATTCAGATTCATATTTGTGTCAACACTTGTGCTCTCCAGTGTCAGTCGAGATATCCTCTTCTACGCTTGTCTCCTGAAATGATTAGTAGACCTTGGGAGAGTGAAAGCTATTTTTGTGAGCAGCTGGTTCTGATATTGCAAAACGAATCCACTCTGCATTCCTCTGAAATCTGGTGACAGGTGGGATTTTAATAAAAAATGGCTGGCAGTTCAGGGAGAAGGAGAAAAAGGTAGGGACCCTACACTGAAGGCTGCATTTTTCAAAGGCACTTCAATTTCTGTGGCAGAGATGGATTCACAGTGCTCACATAAACCCCTTATTCTAGTCCAGCAGCTTGCCCCAGGAGATGGGAGTTTTGTTTCTTGCCCAGGCTTGGTGCACACCATTGCCTTTGGTCCTTGCCTTCAGAAGAGGATAACGTGGAGCCAGGTTAGCACAGAGGCTGGCTGGAGGTGTGTGAATGTCTGCACATGCAAAGCTGTGGGAGCAGGTTGGTGAGGCTGACTTTGGAGACCTACCACCACCTACTCAGGGTGGTCTTCACAGCGCGACACCAGCTTGGGGATACTTCCAGGACTAAAGCAGGCAGAGGGCTTGAAGGAGTGAGCTGGGTGCAGACAGGACTTCGATGCCAGCCCTGTTTGGGAAGGGAGGCTGTGTGGCCATGTAAGCGTGACACAAGCCTGGGCTCCCTCACTTGTGCTAATAAGGGAAGAGCCATGCTCCTTGTGCTTGCTTTACTGGCTGTGACAACACAGAAGCTCTTTAAGTGGATTTAAAGGCCCTTCCTGCCCTTAATATGCGTGAGAACAAAATGAGTTTCTTCAGCAAGATGCTCTCATTTTGTGAAACTTCAAAGAGAGCTCAAACTCCCTGTTTCTTCACGAATAACCCAGTTTGAGTATTATAATATTAATAAATGCATTAGAACTATTTTTAAGTAAGCAAAGACTAGATGATAGTCATCCAAATTAATGAAGGGTATGAACTTAAAATTGATTATGTAAACGGCACTAAATCCCTGCGCAGATTTAATGATTTAAATTCAAATTTAATTTAGATTTAACTCAAACACTAACTTGAATTAAAGCCACTTTAATTCTGAATGAGAGTGCCCAGAATGGGCTTTAGTATAGGTTAACAAATCTGGTCTGTGCAAAGATTTTCTTAAACTGTGTTATTTTTTCTTAATGCCATTAAGTCAGTAGTCAGTAGATTGAATACACTGAGTTCTGAAAGACAGCCTATGCTTGGGAGTAAAGTATGACTCACCAAAATGCATAAGCAGCCCATAGCTATAAGTATAGGAGAAAACTTTTTTTTTTTAGGCTCATCAAATCCCTCAACGAGAGCTTAGTTCACACCGTTTGAAAGAAGAGGGATTCCCTTCTCTAACGTGCAGGACAGTGGGTTGAGGCCTTGAATCTCTCCCTTTTAGCAGTATGCACCCTGCTTAAGGACAGAACTGAAAAGGAAAGTAAGTTCCCAGGTTACCAATTCCCTTTACTGGAGTCCATGAAAAAATATAAAAAGAAAAAGAAAGGAAAAGTTGACTGTTGCAAAGAAGACAGAAGCTCCAGATTTCCCTCTGTTGCAAGATATTTGTTTCTCTTGCTTAGATCTCTGTATTTATCACACATGTTTATCGCACACTTACTTCACTGACCAGGGAAGGCAGTCAGTGTATTTCTAATGAGTTCCTCACTGGGCGCATACTGATACAGGCAGCAGAAGGTGCAGCAGAGCTTTGTGCTTCAGTATGCTCTAGATCTGATGTTCTCCACTGTGTTGCTGCTGCTGCTGCAGTTATCCAGCTGGATGCAGTTCCAGTTTATTTCATGTTGGACACGTAGCACTGTATGGAGTGTCCCTGTCCAGGTGTTGGCACTAGGGCCTGTGGAGGCCTCTGTGGGGAGAGGCTTGGGTTACCTTGAGCTGGGCACAGCTGGCTCTGCTACTTGCCTAATGACCCCACCTTGGGACACAGCTGAGCCCATCAGTGATGCTGGTGATGCCTCTGGGGAAACAGATTTAAGAAAAGGCAAACCCTATTGAGGGTGTGGGAGTAAAGATTCTGTTGCAGTCTTTAGGGAGACTATGCTGTAAGGAGCAGCAGAGAGGAGCTGTTATAGACTGACCACAGCCTGCACTCCTATTCCTTGTGCTGCTTGGGCCAGGAGGTAGAGGAGTCCAGGATGAAGGAGTGAAGTTGAGATCAGTGAAGAAGGGGTTATGGGATGTGTGTGTGTTTTAGCTTTTGTCTTTGTTTCTTGCAATCTTACTGTGTTTTTAATTGGTGATAAATTAGTTTTCTTCAAGTGAAGTCTGTTTTCCTTGTGATGGTAATTGGTAAATGATCTTGCTTCTTTATCTTGACCCACAAGCTTTTCCATATTGTTTTCTTCCCCCAGCCTGTTGAGGAGGAGTGTGAGTGTGGCTGGCTGGGCGTCTGGCCAAGATGGGCCTGTTGCTGGGCCTTATGTTTGCAGGATCAGTGCAAGTCTGAAGAAATGCTGTGAAAGCTGGTGGTGTTTAAACACAGGTGCACTTCTGTCTTTTATCAGAGATGTCTGACAGACTTTTAGAACATTTTCCTGAGGCAGTAGGGTGGTTGGTTATCTCTAGCTATGTGCTCTTTGTGCTAGGGACCACTCAGCCCAGGTGGATGCCATCTGCTACTGCTCTAGCACCATGAAGCTGGTACCCCTAAGCTAAGTCTAATCAAAACAGGAATGGCAACAAGAGAAAAGATCCATCTAAGATACCAGTTCACTCCTGGGCACCTGTGGATGTGACAGCTTCCCCTCTTTTGTGGAGAGGATTTCACTTGATTAAGGATATAAGTTTCTGGGGCCAGAACACAAGCTGGCTTAGGTGCCTTTGTAAACTGCCTCCCGTGAGCAGGCTAGGTTTCTCTTTAAGAAAGCACAAGGTGTACTCTGGTTTAATGGTGCGTGTTAAGCAAGAACACCTGCTTATGAAGAGATAGATATGCTGAAACATTTACTGATGTTTTGCTTCCTCCCCTTGTGTCATCTGAAATCTATCATTTCATCATGGTATCCCAGTACAGTCCTGCTTGCAAATCTAGGGAAGCAGGGCAGTGGTGCACAGCTTTTAGAAAATGATTAGTGATCTGTCAGGCTAATGTCTAAACATGGGCACCGACTCAGATGTGTTACCTATAAATCTGTTCATCAGCAGCTGAGGAACATATGTGCCTCCTCTTCCTTAAACATAAAAACATTAATTACATTATACTGTACCACAGTAATGGGCAACATAGTGACAGAGGCTTGCCAAAACTTTAATTTTCACCATAAATCTGGAGGGGCTGAAATGGTGATTCAAGCTGCTTTAAAAGATGAAGATAAAGCTGAAGTCAGGTGTGTAGGAACAGGACTTGAAGGGGGTGGGGAGGAATACATAGAGAATTAGCACAGACTGGCTGAAACACTTGAGTCTAAGATAATAAAACTACAAGGACTGCTTCCCTGGGCAAGGGACAGGAGAGAACAAATTGCAGTTCAGCAACGGTCCCTCTTCTGAGTTTCTGCACTAGTCACGGGGTAAAAACATTTCTTCTTTCCTACTACTGGGTCTTGGCTTCCTACTACTTGATTTCACTGTCCCTCTTTTTCTCTTCCTGGGTGTAATCATCTAATCAGATCGAATACTGAACAAGCAGCCCTTGGTGTCCTTTCTCTCGCTGGATTTTCATTTTGAATAGAGTTGATCAGGAGAAAAGATGAGACACAGCATATAGCTTGCACTGTCCTTTGTAACTGGATAAGAGCAGTAAGAAGGAGCATCCAGATTATTTATCATCAGAAATGGGAGGAATATGGAAACCTATGTGTACCATTAAATATGAAAAGCACCAGGAGTAGGTTCTCTTATGGCATTAGGTGCTGTACCATTGACTGTAAAAAGGGTTTGTCAGATGAAGCAGTTGTGCCGATCTGGACAAGACAGAGTAGAAGGCAGCAGCAGCCAGTGTCTCATGCCACTGCTTGTCCCATGTGTCCTCCTCTCAGACTTGACCCAATCCTGCCCTGGCTGCTACTGGGAACGAGCTGATGACCTGGAAGTCAGTGCAGACATGGGCCCTTTGGCAGCCAGAGATCTCTGCTGCAACTGCCCCAGCCTGCCTCGTTACGCCACAGGCAAAAGCGCAATAGCTTCTTTCTGAAATTATGCAGATTCCCTCTGAACTCTCTGCCTTCATTTTAGGATTTGCTTGCAGTGTTTCAGAGCCATCTGGCCACGCTCATGTTACAAATCTAAAATACTGCAGCAACCTGCATCAGATAGACGGTTGGTTTAGGTACCAGGTCTTTAAAGGCTTGTGTCCCCTGGTCATTTGTGTCCACCCTTTAAAGAGAAGGAGGATATTATACTGGAGATGGCACTCTACTGAAAGGTAACATACACTTTTATCTTCTCTTTTTTGTTTATTCTCCAATTCACTCTTATACCAAATTAATCTCCACAGGAGTGACAACATGATGCCACTTGTCTGTGTAAGAAAGCAAGCACAAATAAAGGAGAACAAACTGTTCAGGGTAATAGTTCTTGTGGGTGCAAATGCAGAAGGACATTTTCCCTTTGGAAAGGCAGCTGTTGTTCGGAAGTTAGGTAGCCACTATTACTCTACTGTCCTGTTCCACTTTACTATATCTTTGCTAGTCAGTTTTCTTGGGTAAAAAGTCCCGAAGTGGCTTACCTTTTCAGCAGTTTGTGAAAGTTTTGCTCTATTTTAACTAGTTTTAAAATAATACAAGCCTATAGACAGCTTATATTCTAATCATAGAATCATAGAATGGTTTAGGTTGGAAGAGATCTTAAAGCTCCTCCAGTCCAACCCTTGCCATGGGCAGAGACACCTCCCACCAGCCCAGGTTGCTCAAACCCCCATCCAACCTGGCCTTGAACACTTCCAGGGAGGGGACATCCACAGCTTCCCTGGACAACCTGTGCCAGTGTCACCACCATCACAGTAAAGAATTTCCTCCTGATATCTAGTCTAAATCTACCCTGTTTCCCTGCTCTTTGCTTCAGTATGTCTCTTACAGGTAGGTATGTTCCTCCCATATTCTGTAAGTAGTAACTCAACTCTTTCCATGCTGCTTTGCCCTTCTAATATAAGAAAGCTTTCAGGAACTCAGCATTTGAACTACAGATGTGCTGGCCCTGACTGAGCAGTGCTTTAATCCATCTAGGTCCAGCTTCAACTGGCAATGCTCCCACAGTATTAAAAGGGCAAACAGCTAAAATACCATGCACAAATAATCCAAGCCTGGACTGCAGAGGTCGCAGATAAAGATGTGTAGTTGTTTAGAAATTCCATAAGGTCTATGATTTTTTTTATTTTCCCAAAGCAAGAACCATGACATGGAAATACTTTCTATTTGCCTCTTGGCTAAAGGAACTTAACTGGCTGCCAGATGTATTAGCCTAGAGAAGAGCATGTAGTAACCAATTTGACACGAAGTTTGGGCTGAGGAGCAGGGCAGAGTTTGCAGCTGGTGTGTGGGGTGTTTCTCCCCTGTCAAATCAGTACAGGATGTGTCTATCATAGAGCAGGACACTGAATATTCACTGTACCCTGGACAGTAATATTTCATTTCATGCATCATTAAGAACCTGCATTGATTCCAATTAGTCATGTAACCTCAGCCTATACTCACTTTAAAGCAAAAGGGTAGGGGGGGAGAAGAGGAAGGTCTCTCCTTCCCAAGACACTAGATAACTTTAGAACGTGGGTACTTGAAGAAATAGTCTTTTATAGTGTCACCTCTCTTGGGGACCATGATGCCAAATGCAGTACCCTGTGACTTGGAAAACAGCAAGGATTCCAGTGAAGTTTCTTGGTTTCAGCATAGCATAGTTGGGTTTGTTTAGCACACATCCACTTTCGGTCATGTATTTGCAGGAGGTCTTATCTCCTTTTCAGTTTTGGAGACAGTTTGATTTTGAGTAAAGTTCAGTTCCAACATAATAAAAAGAGAGGAAAAATATCAGAAGTGAATAAACTGGCATGGTAGCTAGCATTGGTCTCAGCAGCCAGCTGAGGTGGATGTGAAGCACATGCTCCTGGGCAGCCTTCTTTGGTGCTTCCTGCTATGACTGTGTAAAGGCACTGTGGATGGTAGTAAGAGAACAATATCAGCTTAAAAAAAAATCTTTTTACATATTACAGTTTGAAGGCATTAGTGGATTTAGCTCAATCTACTGCAACTGTCTAGAGCTGTATCTGACTTTGGGGTCTGGATCTAAATTAAGAACAATAACAGAATTTGATGATACGAAGGATGAGTTGTCAAATGCTAACACTTTCAAGCTTGAGAAGGCAGAGTGCCCTTCTGCTGTAAGTGTAGAGACATTAGAGAATGCTCCTTCTCTTTCCAGACTGTAGCAGAACAGTTGGACCCTGCATGATGGCTTTCCCTGGGGTCTTGTCTGGACTGCGATGGGGTTGTTGGCCCCATTGTGAACTTAGATTAAGGAGAAAAAGTGCCAAGAAGGGCGGTCTGGGAAGACTCAGACAGCTCTTACAGTCTCTTTTCAATGATTGCTGCTCATTTCTAACCATGGTCTTTGGCATGTTGCTAACATTTCTAACTGAGTTTTCCAAGAATCGCATGCACCTGTCACTCTCAAAGGGAACCTGCAAATGTTTATCAGTTAAAGGAAGGAACCTTGAAGACTGAAAGTGCTGTACACGTTTGCTAAACTGATGGTATTTAAGAGCAATGTTATTGCTTGTTTATACTAACAGTCCCTCTTCCTCAATTTGAGAAAAGGGGCAAAAAGATGAAAGTTTAGCTGGCATCATTACCAGCTGCTCTTACTGACATCCATCTGCAATAGACACTCTTTAAGGGCTTATTAGTTGTCTTCAACAGGAGAGACTGCCTCTTTGCCACTAAACTGTACATCAACCTGTCCCAGCATGTGAGGCAATGCACCACAAAAAATAGTATCATGTTAATATATACTGTTTGAATGGGACATAATGTCCTTCATAAGGTATGTGGTGAAGACTGTCAGGGGTGCTTATCCTCTATGAATAGGCTGGGTTTATTGTATGTCACATAGTCAAGCATAGAATAAGAGCCTTTGAATTCATTTTTGACCATAATTTCACAACAAAGCTTGCATTTTCCTTGTATTTTAGTCTCTCACTGCCACTGTTTGACTTTTTTTTCCCCTGTATGTTCAGATCCCACAGCATCTGGTGGCAAATCAAACATGGTAAAATGTTGTTTTTGAGCTTAATAATATTTTCCAAGTCATTTATTTACCAAATGCTCTTGGTGGAAGTATTTTGTTCTGTATGCTAACAGGTGGTGCATACTCAATCTGAATGTGTGGGTAATCAAATCATAGCAATAGGCAAGTCTCTCAGGGTGTTGTGTTGAAGTTAGGCAAGTCCTGATAAATTCAGAAGCTGTATGTTTTGACTATCTGAGCTTCCTGGCCATTCCTCCCAAGCACGGGCATGGATTTTGCTGTCGCATTACTTTAACTTTTATGGTTTGCATTTCTGTACCTGTTCTATTTATATTGCAAGGCAGTGATGGTCTCTATCAGGTAGAATAGAGAATGGACTTATCCACTACAAAACTTCAGCTAAAAGTTCAGGATTCAGCTAGAAAGTTGCCTCCTCATCTTTCTTCAGACCTAAGCCAGACCTCAGCACTCTCTGCTCTCTCCTTGGCAGGCTGAGCTTATCCTTAGAGCTTGCCAGATGTGTCTCACTCTTCGAGGGGTTTGCTTTGTATTCTCCTATTTTCAGTGTCTACGGATCTCAAAGGAAACAGAAACAGCAGTGAAATGGTATAATTGCTGTTCTATACATTGCCTTTGGATGAGTTCACAGCCCAATTAAAGATTAGTCACCGAAATTCTATGGGACAAAGAAAATGAATAGAGAAACATTGTAAGAATGTAGCTTTTTCTTTTTCATTCACATCTTTCTTTCAAAGAATGATAATTTTTATCCAATTTTCAAATTTTTAGAGTACCTGCAGAAATGTGGAGTTACACATCATAACCTCTGTCACACCAAAACATATGGGGCTTTTGCATTATTACACTGTTTATAAAAAACAATCAATCAGAAAACAAACCCCAGAAAACTTGTATGTGTTTGTTATTTGATAAAAAGAAATTCATTATAATGGTATCAGAGAGGACTCTAAAATCGTGACCCTTTTAACTTCAGAGTATTGGATAAATTCAAACTGTAAACTTAGAAGTGGAAGTTAGTTTTGGTTTTTTTTCAATCCACCAAACAACAGGAGCAGATGCAGATTATTTTTTGGATGAGACATTCCCCTTTTGGAATGATTTCACATGCTAACTTTGCTTGGGAACTGCTCCTGTTGATGACCATGTGTTCAGCACATCTGCTTTGGCTTGTTGTTTTCTCCAAGACTGACAATATTGTGGCAAGACGTCAGAGTGAATTGAGGTGAAGAAAAAGGAAAAGGAAAATTAACATGAAAGAGCTGAATTGCAAATCCAAATGAACCCTGAGAGACTTTCCATCCCTTGATCCTCCTTGTGTATGTTAGGATATGTGTAGAGGGATTTGAAGAGGTGGGAGGAACTGACAGGCTTGAAGTAATACCTGGGCTTGTCTTGTCACAGTCAAAAACTGAGCTCGAGCAGACATGCTGGGAGGACATTTGACTTCTTGTCCACAGGAGAGGATGCCTTCAAAAACCTGGGAAAATCTTGCCAATGACTCATCAAGGCCAGTTTCACTGTTCACTGCATAATGCACTCATTCATCAAACTGAACGGATTTCAATCAATATTGTCAAGCCAAAAAGTTATGTATTATATACACATGCACACACAAGTGCACTCAGTTATGCATAGCGTATGTGATGGCCATCATAAAATAAATTACAGAACTTGGTTCCAAACTGAATTTATGAAAGTCCTTATCTCTACCTGTCCCTTATTTGCACTAAGATTCCCACATAAAATTCAGTATTTTTTTCATCTGCTTCAAACAGTCATCAATTACTGAAAACATTTGGAAAATAAAACAAAAAGATCAGGAATTTTTTCTTTGTTTCTTCAGCCTATGGCTCCTTCACCAGAATCGTACTTCTGAAGATGCTGAAGAGGCAGCATTCAGTCCCACCATAGATGATGTCTGAAATCTGATGTCAAGCCAGCAGAAGCTCAGCTCAGGTAATGATAGAGACATTTTCACAAGATCCAAACCTAACTCTACCCAAGAAGTCATTTCATAGGGCAATCCACAGTAGGTAAGTCATGCCTGGCTTATTATATCATCCTTTCTATGGAAACAAGTATGGACTGAGTGATGTGGCTAGGGGGGTACAGGCACTCTGGGTTCTGTTCCTCACTCAGTCTCTATTCTGATGCCTGCAAAGAGGGAAGCAATAAGAATAAATATTAATTATTTTAACACTCCATTCCTTTGGACTATATGTAAAGCTGGTTGGAGAGAAAGAAAAAGAGGTAATGTAAGGGCTTTCTGTGGCCATTAGCCAATTCAATAAAATTTAAACAGTGCATGGAAATAATCTGATTTTCTAAAATAGAAGCCAGAGTTCTAGATCTCTGCCTTGATTCCTAATATCTCAGCAACTCTGCTTCATGACAATCTACCTGGTAAGTGAGAACCTGGAGACCTTGTTTTCACCATTTGTAGCTCCTCAGCCACCTAGATGTCTGGGCCCTGGAGGCACTACTAGCCCTTAATGGCCCTGAGCATCCTCATCTATGGCCTCCCCCTCTGCCAATGGCTGATTCCCCGCTCCTGGTCTGGGACTCTTTGTGGACCCTGTTGTTAGCCCTCAGCTCTGCATACTGTGTGCATCACTGCAGGTACAGCCTGGCTGTGCTGCCTTGCCTTCTGGCTCCCCTTCCCTCGGGAAGCAGCCTTGCTTTTGCTGGTTCCTGACACAATGGTCTGTGGTCTGATACAGCTCATTAGTCTGTCATTCAGGATTTTATGCAAGAAGTTTGAAGCTTGGAGTGTTAATTGTGAACTGAATCTAACTGTGGCTTATTGCCAGGCAGAAGAGGACCTGGGGTGTTGGTGGCCAGCAGGATGACCATGAGCCAGCACTGTGCCCTTGCGGCCAAGAAGGCCAGTGGCATCCTGGGGTGTATCAGAAGGGCTGTGGTTGTAGGTCGAGAGAGGTTCTCCTCACCCTCTACTCCGCCCTAGTGAGACCACATTTGGAATATTGTGTCCAGTTCTGGGCCCCTCTGTTCAAGGACAGGGAACTGCTGGAGAGAGTCCAGCACAGAGCCACAAAGATGATGGAGGGAGTGGAGCATCTCCTGCTGAGGAGCGGCTGAGGGAGCTGGGGCTCTTTAGCTTGGAGCAGAGGAGTCTGAGGGGTGACCTCATTCATGGTTATAAATTTGTAAAGGGTGAGCGTCAGGAGGAAGGAGCCAGGCTCTGCTCTGTGATGTCCAATGACAGAACAAGGGGGCAATGGTCCCAAGCTGGAGCATAGGAGGTTCAACCTGAACATGAGGAAAAGCTTTTTCCACTGTGGGGGTGCCAGAGCATGGCCCAGGCTGCCCAGAGAGCTTGTGGAGTCTCCTTCTCTGCAGACATTCAAAACCTGCCTGGACGTGTTCCTGTGTGACCTGGTCTGGGTGATCCTGCTCTGGCAGGGGTTGGACTGGGTGAGCTCCAGAGGGCCCTTCCAACCTAACATTCTGTGATTCTGTGATTATTGCTCTTGTTCATGAACTGGAATTGCTACCCTTCTGTGAACTAATCACTAAACTAAACATGGTCCTGGATACCGATGTGTCTTCCCTTGTAGTTATCAAGTGTCTATGAAAAGTTGTACAAGCTGGTTGGCTTAACATTAGTACTTAACATTGTACTTAATTAGTACAATTCTGCTGAATTCTATCCACACACCAACCCCCAGAACATTAAATGGGCAGGGAGCTCCTCACTGACTTCTCTTAGTGTCAGTTGGTAGCTCCTGCCACGTTGGCAGCTGCCCTACAGTCATGTCCATATATATACAACAGGCTAATGGCTGGCTTTTAAGGCAGACCACTGATGCAGACAAGAATTTGCCTGTCAGGTTGAAATCTCACTCATATGAAGCATTTTATGTGGGGATTTTAAAGAATCTTATAAAATAGATTTATAAAAACATAAAAAGGCATGAGAGTTTAAGGGATTTTTTTTTAATATGCACAAAGTGGATGAGGAAATAATGCAGTAAAGATTTGATTTGACATGGGATGTGCACTCCAGTGCTCAGTCTAGAAAAGTACTTATATACAAACTTTAAATTTAAAGCTGTGAGTAGGCCTACTGGAGTTAATGTTAAGCTAGTACATAAGAATTTCATTGGTCTGGGGATGGGTGCTCTGAGCATCCTTCAGGAAAAAGACCCTCCATTTGCTTCTGAGCTTGGACTGAAGGAGGCAGGATAAGCTCAGCTGCCGTGTGCTTTCTGTGGAGGACACTACTCTGACATCAATGTCTGCAGTTTTCTGAATTGCTAATCTGGGCACTTCAGCCAGTAAAAACAACACCAGGCATCGCCGAAGGAATGGCAGAGTATTACAAGCTGTGTGAAATTGGACTTGGGCAGGGTTGCCAAGCTACTCTGTTGTGGTCACCATAGAATGAACCCTGTTTTAACTGGGTAGTTATTTTAATTGTCATTATTACGTGTAGGAGGGGGAGAAAACTCCTCCTTTCCTGCAACTCTGGCCTATATGTTGCTCTGTAATTCAGGTGTCTTTGTAGAGAGAGTTTCCTCATCTCCATTAATTTGGTTTTCCTGGTGCTTCTGATGTCTCTCTTCAGCTTAGAGGCTCCTGGGCCCTTTCACCTTTGTGTCTTTCTTCTTGTAACACTCATGAGGCTCCTACTGAACCCATACATCCCTCTCTGCTAGATGCTGGCCATGCACTTGCTGCCAGGGAAAGCAGCCTTCACTCCAGATATGCTGGGCTTCTTTCAGCCCTGGGGCTGGGGGACATGCATGGTTCTGAGATGTCATCTCAGCATGATTCTAGCTCAGTAGGTGATGTATTGGAAAACAGTGTGGTCTGCTCTCTTCCTGTTACTGGTAGTTGTTGGTGACCTCTGTGTTGAGTTAATCTGGTGGCTGGATTGTCAGCTGAGGTGGTGGTACTAGGATGAGCTCAAACCCTCCTTCCAAGCCTGGGAACAAGGCCAGTAGCTTTAGCTCTTTGAAGTTAAATAAAGGTCTCCTAACACTTCATGGAGAGTGCAAGAGTGCACTGCTGAGTCACCCTCAAACAGCATTAGCAACATTCCCCTCCATCCTTCAGCACATCCAGTATAAAAACATGGGGACCATGCTATATCTTGGAAATAATACCTTTCAGTCTTCCCTTAACAGTAATTGAGTACCAAAAACTGAGACAGCATTTTTCCAGATTACAGCCTAGGCAATTTGGTAGCCTTTTAGTAAAAATAGTGTGTGCTGCCACCCACAGGCTTTGGAGGTCTTACTTTCGTAGTAAATACTTTCTGGAGTATTTTGTCAGTAAACAAATCTAATCTTTGCCTGCTCATTCTCCTTTTGAGAGACAGTCAGCAATTTTTCTGCTAAATGGATTGAGTACTTGATAATACCAAAGCATCTGTGCCATGGTCGACCTTATTGTGATTGGAGCTCCCTCCTTGGAGAAGGTTGAAATCTGTATCAACAGGCACAGATGGGAGATGTTTATTGCAGGTATGGGAACCATCATGAACTGCAGTGCTAGGTTAGGGATTTTATTTAGCATTTAGCTTTACCTCACATGTCTGCAGCCTATTAATTCATTCCCAGGAGACCTATTGTAATTTTTCCAGACACCTGAAAATTTTCAAGCAGATGTAACTTTAAACAAAACCAAAAATATGGGTGATGTTTCTGCTGATTCTTACTGGTGTCTGAGAGCAGTAATTTCTATACTAAAATTGCTTATTATTAAGGTGAGAGGGCCAGACTCTGACTAGCAGCAATATTTTTTATATTTAAAAACAGAAGCATGGAAAAGGGAGGTTTGTTATGTTGGAGGAGAAGGAAAGGTTGGGAGCAAGCACTTGGTTTTACTCCTGGAAAGGGCTGGAATAGTCAGCTTCAAACTGGGATCTGTCTAGATATGAGAAACCTCTACATAAGTCTTTCTTTGAGCTTCATTCAGGCAGATAACGAAATTATCTGGAAGACAAATAGGGAAATACACTTAGGAAAATGCCAATGCCAAGAACATTGTTAAATGACAGTTTAAGTAGGGAGCTTGTCAGCAGATGGCTAACAACTGAAGAATTTCAAAGATTTGTTGTCATAGTATGGTTATAACCTCCCCCTTGCCCAACTCTATATCTGTTGGGTTGGTCAAAAAGTAATTGCATGTTTTTTTAAGAGATGGACATAAATTTCTTGAAATGTAACTAACTTAATTTTAAACTGCAAATTCATTATGTAACTTGACAGCTGACAGTTCAAGCTTGCTTTAGAAAAAGTGCATGATTTCATTAACAATTATTTACCTGGCATCGATTTAAAAATAGAAGACCAAAAGGAACATTTTCATCATATTTTGCTGTATTACCTCTGAAAAGTGAAAAATACTGTGCAAGCTCATAAAAAGTTATGTGATATGTGTGATGAAGATGCCTTAAAACTATGGCAGTGTCAGAATTGGTCTGCTAGATTTTGGTTATGGTTACCATATCCACCAGATCTGGCACCATCAGACTGTCATTTGCTTTGTTCTTTACAGAACACCTTGAATGGTGAAACCTTCACTGCTGATAAGGGTATAAAATTGTTCCTGGAACTGTTTTCTGCCAAAAAAGATAAGAACTTTTTTGAGTGTGGAATCATGAAGGTGCCAGAAAGATGGTAAAAGACAATTAAACAAAATGGACAACAAATTGTTTAATACAGTTTTGGTTTCCCATGAAAAATTCTCCTTTCATTTATCCAGGAAAAAATGTAATTACTTTTTGGCCAACTTGATAGATTTCAACCACTCACCCAGCTTTCTACGCTGTTTAAGGACAGCTACAGAGGTAACAACATCAGGGCAGTTATCTATGGTTTTTGTTACCTGTGCATACAGGCGACAGAGAAATACACTTATTTTCCCAGTTACTTCACTTCTAGCTGTTGGTTCAGGATGGTGATCACTCGGTGTGGGGAGAGCTGTTGGGAAGCTGGAGGTGGTGCTGTCTAGCAGGTTGCTTTGTCCTCCTGCACAGCATCAGGTCAGATGTGGGAGAACTGAACAAGAGCACAGAGAACAAAAGCTGACAGCTCCAGTTCAGCCACGTTCACACTGTGTGCTGTTAAGCTTGCACAGGAGAGTGTTCCTTCATCCCTTTTATCACAAGAATAGATGTGTATAAGCAGTACTGGTTTTCTGTCTATTTCACTGAACAGTTAAGAAAACAAAAACACTTTTAAAAGCTAGATGCCTGAATCTCCCTGGATGCCAAGGTGGTGAAATACTAAGAACTTTGCTGGCTCAGTCAGGTCACTCCATGAGCATCAGAAAATGAAGCAGTAGACTGTGTTACCTGTCCGTCCAGAAAGTTACCAAACAGCTTTCAACTAGTTATTTTTTAGGAGGAATGTAAATTGTCTTTGCTTAGGTCAGCTTCACTGCAGGCCAGAGTCTGTGTTCGACGAAGTGGTGTTGTTCCAGTGAAATCAACGCAACTTTGTTGGCTTGTAACGGCTGAGGATGTGGCCTATGGTAATTTTTGCTTAAACCTTGCATAAAATGTTTTAGCACATGATGAATGTTAGGTACCTCAGTAGTTCCAGGTAATAATGAGATTCTTATTGCTTAGGGTAACTCTTCAGTGTTTGAGTCTTTATCAGCAAACTTGCAACAGTTCCAATTAAGCGAGTTGTGTATTTAATGCCTTTTCCTCTGAGCTGGAGACAAAGGTTTGCAGTAGGTGTAGGAATACAAAAGACAGACATAATAGGATTAATATGTAAAATCAAACCTGTATCTATAAGTATGCAAGAAGACATTGAGTTGAGAGGAAATGCTCATTGTACAGAGCATGGCACGTGCATGACAAGCTTGCGTAACATGGCCCTATTTATGATAGGAGCTTCCCAAGACATGATGTTTTCTAGGTTTTCTTCTCTTACACTGTCATTCTCAACCTCTTCCTTCCTCACAGGCAGGCCAATTACCGAGATAGCTCAGAAGTTTCTGTCACAACTCGAGCAGTTTCTCAAAACAAGTATCAGTTTAAAAAAGGCTAGATGGAGGAAACAGAAAAAAGCTACAGGGATATAGCTGAAGGGGAAAAGGGAGGGAAAGTCAGTTGTCTGCTTCCAAAGCAATTGTGGGTATGGATTGCATGGAAGCCTTCTCATCAGCAGGGAGTCTGACAGGTCTATCAGGGGACAGTTCATCTACTTCTATAATAGTAGTTATTTGAACAACTAGAGATCGATATAGTTTCTAGGGGAGATGCTGCTATTATTGGGAAATCAGAGAGAAACATTGGTGAAAGTTTCCTTTCTGTTTCTACAGTAACCACCATTGGGAGGACTGTGTCGTGTTTACTCTATTTGGGGTTCATGCTTAGTGGTTCAAAGCTGCATGGCTACAGAGCAAAAGCAATCTACGCGTGTCACGTACAGAGTGCCACTTGCTTTGCCTCAAGCTTTTCAAAGCTCAGAGTGGTCAGATGGTGGCTGTTAAAATGATGAGTTAGCACCTGATGGAGATCACTTGTGAAATAAAATTCAGCTTTGAATTTGCATTTGCCTCTGGCCAATGATGGGGTGTTTGGATGGGGCAAGGGTTTGCCTGCCTGCAAGTGATTCTTGCAGCCTTTTCTGCTTCCAAGGTTTCCATGAATAGCTTTGTGTGAAGAAGGCAGTGTGTTGCAAGCCCAGGGAACACACCGTGCTCGAGGTCAGCAGCTTATTTCTATGTAGAAAGCAGAAATACCCTAATAGGCGGTAGGCAAAAGGTTTAGATTTAGCTCTGAATTCCATTGGTAAAGGGGGTCCATCTCATTCATTACATGGAAGAGACTTGGATCTGTCTTGACTGGGGGTGCAAGTCACCGGTGCCCTCCACCACCTCAAACCCCATACAGAAAAGTACTTCCTGTGAGCGCCCATCCCCAAAAAGCAATGTGTTTAGGATGTGGGGCTTAAGGGCTGGGATCAAGTTAAGTAATGATTAGGGAGACAACAAATACTAGTGCATGGTGCATAGTCAAAGCCAGGCAGGGACACTTCTACTCTGTTAGCAAATGTATTTGCAATGTCTTTACCTTAAATGAGCTACAAAGTTGTCTGTCTCTCCTTCACTGTTTACTTTGTGTTACCATTTTCTGCACATGCTGCAATATTTTGCTCCTTAAGAGGTGTGTGTGATAAACTCATGAATAACAAATGAGGATTTATGTTTGTGGCTTGTGAAATAATATTAACGTGACTATTACTTTTAATCTTTGCTTTTGAATGATGTATTGAGCTGCAGGTAATCCCAGAGGGATATTATTAGGGTCTGGGTATTGAAAATGTCTCCTTTTGTCTTTCCTGCTATTAAGTGTGGAATTGAATGTAGAAAAGCGAAGAAAGTAGGACAAATACAAGCTCTCTGATTTAATGTCTTACTTTATAGTCTAAGAGCCCCACCAGCTGTATAATATAACAGGGGGGGTGTGGGTGGGAGAAGATGAGAAATTCTGAAAACCTGAACATAAGCTACCTTTTTTTGATAGAAATGATGAAAGTCTCTTCATGCTAAAGCTTGATCTTCAGTAACAAAGATTGAAATTAGCTGTTCCCAAGACACTTTCATTCATTTAAAAATCCAAATCTTCCTTACTGTTTGGAAATGAACGAATACATTTTATTTTCTTTGCAGCTTCTGAGGACCAGAACTGAAAGCTGGAATGAATTTTGCAGCCCAACATTGAAATAATAGTAGAAAAAAGTAAAGTGCTTGCAATTCTATTGGGATCAAATTGAATAGACTGTCTCTTCAAATTTACCCTTCTTTATCTGAGTGTGATAGGATGCTATTTCTTTAAGAGGATGGATCTCTGAAAATATTCTCCAGGGCTGTAAATATGAGAGGAAAAATATGATGTCTGGGATGGTTTCATGCAAATATACCCCCCCATACTTACTTGTAAGTAAACAGAAAATCTTGCTAGCTCTGTACATCTACTGTTCATTTCACAACATCAAGCAAATATTGTTTATCTTTGCATATCAGTAGTACTGCTATTAACTTCCATTAGTGCATTATTGTCACATCTCTGTCAATGGAGTTGGCTGGACAAAAGAGGAAATTTGGGGACAGGAGTAGAAATACCTGATACTATTTTAATTCTCATTTCTTGTTCAGATAGCAATTCTACTGAGTATCTTTCCAGGATATCCATCAAAAACCACTCCAGCCAGCCTGCAGGGATGGTTCAAACTTCCTAGCCATAGGAATGGTACCTGGGGTTTGTACTGGGCTGCAGGCAGCAGCACTGAGCTTGCACTGTGCACCTGCCCCAGGGAGCAAGGCTGCTCCTGGAGCATGACAGGGGTAGAATGGCCCTCCTAGGCATGGCCTGATGCAGGGCTGGGGAAAGCAAGTGTGAGGATGAAAGCAGAGTGACAAGTGGACTTCAGGTACTCAAAAGGACCAACCACCCAGCTCTTCCAGACTGCTGTCCCCTGTCTGTCATGACAGCAGCTTGTGGACAAGATCTCAACTGTCAGGACAAGCTTAACTGAGTGACTGGCAGGTTCCCATCTTCTCTGGGGAAATGCTGGCTGCAGGGAAGCCTTCTGCAGGCTTCATCTAAATGATGGGCCACCAAACCACACCACATTGCATCACCTGCTTTTAATCCCACTGATGACAGAAATGCAGAGACCTCCAAAGATACAGCTAAGCACCTGATCAACTGCCAGCTCTTTATATTGCACAGCATCTAGCAAAAATATTGCAGAAGGCTCAGCTGAAGGCAACGCAGGTTTGCACAAAACTGAATGAAAAGCCTGCAACATTTGAGGAGCTTGAGGTATGTAAAAATTCAAATATAGTCCCTGCTGTAGGGCAGATCAGACCTGAAGAAAGCTCTGGTGCAAGGCTGCCTGGAAAGCAACTGTGTCTGTTTTTCAGGAAAGTGACTGCAGGTCTGCAGCTTTCGTGTGCTCTCAGGACAGTGAAAATTATGGGTAGATAAGGGGTGAAGATTAGGTCCCCACTTTACTCTGTGAAACAGTTTAAGTTTCAGAGGGAATTCTTGTTCTTAAAACTAAGACAGTCCTGTCCTTGAAAGCTGGTAGACCTAATTATGAGAGGCTTATAGGAATGGTGAATAGATCATCTTTGCTTCTTGAGTTAATCTTGATATATAATGCATGGCAAATATTATCTTGTTTCTTTTAAAAACCGTCAGTGAAAGGAAATTCCAGAGACGGGAAATGCAATCTTTCAAAGGATTAAGAGAGGACTAACTAACGTGAACCAGATCATTAGCTTTGTATTTTCTGTTCCACCTTCTGATGCCCGTATTTCACTCATGAGGATGAGTTGGAACAACTCCAAAAACTAAGTGGAAATTAATTTCTCAAAGGCTGATCTGGAAGTTAAGATGCATTTCAAAATCACTTACTTTACAGATCCCATCCATTTGCCCTGAAGAAAGAAAAAATAATGCTGTATGTAGCAACATGAAGTACAAGTGAAAATGAATATGGGTGAGCCGCTGCAGGAGGCTCAGGGGGAACCAGCCAGCAACCCAGCACTGCTATGAAATGTTACATCAGTCACTGTAAGGGTGTACTTAACATGTCTGGAACACATCCTTAAAACAGGGTATTTTTTAAGAAAGTTGGGAGGACAAAGCAAGGAGGATTGTGCACGCTGTGATTTCAGAGAATATTTTGAGGTATCAACATTAGGGTTTTGAAGAGACCCCCTATATTAGCAAAACCCACATAACAGAAAATTCAGGACAAAAAGCAAAGGTTTGATTTTGCTTTCAACCTTTATGTTCTGTAGTATAGACTATTTAAGAACCTATTTTCAAAATAAAAGTAACACTGATAAGTTGTTAAAGCTCTCTTCCTCTAAAGCATGCTTTGTACAATGTCTAAAGTGTAAACTTTCTAAAATATCAAACTTATGGAAGATAAAATTACAGAATTTTTTTTTTTTCAGAAGATTTTGCAGAGCTGTTTTGCAACTAGCTTTAACATAAGCAATTTCAATTGCAAACAAAAAAAGAGAGGGGAAATTAATCAGGTGCTCTTCAATGTGAGAAAGATTCACTTCTGAAAGTATCAGAGCTCCAGATAGACACAGCAGAATGAGGAAACAGTAGGGCTGCTGGGAGATCAGACTCTGGGCTCAGCCTCAAATAATGTCCCTAATTTTAAGGCTGAGAAGTAAAGGGTAAAATACTGGTGCTTTGAGTTATGAATACATTTAAGATCTTTGCTGAACTGTGATACGAGACTAATGATGATAAATATTGTGAAAGTGATTAAAGCATGATTGCATAAAAATGCATTTATATTACTAATATTAGGTAATTAAGTCCCTTGCATTCTTCCTAGCTGTGCTTACAGATAGGTAAGAGTAATCACAGTGAAACCTGTGTGTGCCATGATTGTATTTAACGTCTCCAGACAACATGCTTAAAGTCACAGGGCAGCTGAGCAGCGCATAAATCATCTGGCTTCATATCTAACCTGCATATCATTTTGCAAAAGACTTCTCCTGGCCTGGGATAAGGAAGAAAGGAGCAAGTACTGCAAATATGGTACAGATTGTTTAATCCTGACACTTTGTCCCTTGATTCAAATTGCAAGTGGAAGTATGCCTTGGGGTAAATAAAATGCTGACTCTGCAAAAGGAAGTGTCAAAATTGGTGTGCATTTTAATAGCACTTGCTGTTAGCAGTGACACTTTGGTGTGACAGTGCTGTGAGATGAGTTAGTGTGTGTGAATCTATTTGAGAAAAATGCCCACTAAATAAGAGTTAAAGACCAAATGGGAGGGACTTATTCCTTCCTGCTCTGGGGAAGCATCAAAGAGCAAGATGGCAAGTTGGCCAGATGCTATGGAGAAATTTTTTGCACAAATGGAGATCTGAGGCTTCCAAAGCTGCTGTGTAAACCTCTTTCCTGAGGTTTAAGTTAATTTAAAACAGAAAATGCAGGACCTGTGAAAAAGCTTCCCTTTGTTCCAGTCTTATTATGAGCCTTTTTATTCAGTTGAACTTATTTGCACTGGCTTAAAGCAGTAACTGCTAATGATTCCTTTGGTTCAATGTTATTCTGGACAAATTATGGCAATTACCTAGATCACAAATATACGTAACAGTCTTTGATACTTTCTGTAATTGCACTTGCAGTTCAAATCCCTGGTGTTTAATATTGCCTGTTCCATTAAGGGCTGTTCCAAGTAAAGTCAATGGCAAAAGTCCCAGTGACTTCTGTGGTGAAGGTTCATGCCCTTAGACGTGGTTCACCTTACTTCAGAGGAAGGTTTTGTTTTCTTTTAATGCACTAGATGGTAGCAGTGTACAAATTGTTGTGTATGTGGTTATGGTTTTTGAAAAATTCTTATCGGGCTCACACTCAGAATGCTCCTTTATTTCCCAGCTTATCCTTTTTGAGTCTTGTACTGAGGTCTTGAGGGGAAAGAAGACGAAAGGTTTTAAATATCCTTCTGAAGGGATGCCAAAATTTGTGCCATCCTCCAGATGTTTTCTTGTGATGGCAGAAGCTAGACTGTGTTGGAAAAGTACAGCTACTGATGGTCCGAGAATAACTTCAACATCTCAGGCTGTGCTTAAACACATCCAGCCAACATACACAAGAACAAGAAAGAGACATTAATTATCTGTTAGTTCTGTATCTCTTCAACTAGTTTTTACTGAATTCTCTGCAATGTGTCAGGCAGTGTGATTAAATGGATGTCCATTATGATAGTAGTCAGTCCTGGGGAAGTCACTGCCCTCAGCTAGGGACAATCCAGTTGACAATAGACAAGAGGACCCTGGCTTCCAGGCTACTAATCTGGGGTCGAGTTGTTGCCTAGTGTAATCCATTTTTGTCAACAGTGGATGTGCAGATAAACAAGAAACAATCACTTGAAATAGATGCTGCCATTTCATACACTTGTCCTACATAATTACACTGCATGTGCTAGGGTTAACCTCCTGATCTACACGCTGCTGCATGAGCTTTAACTCTTTCTTGGGAGGGAGGGAAGGAAAATTTTAACAAAGCGTTAACAGTCTTTCTCCAGCAACAGGAAGGTGTTTTCAGAGAAGCTGCTATAACCTTTGACTTTTCACTTTTATCACTAGCAAGCCCTGAGCTTTTGATGTTGACGGCTGGTCCAGAGTGGTGCTCTTGGGGAGCTGGTCACAACCAAATCCTCCAAATCCTCCTTCCTCCCATAGTGCTTCCCTGCATCACTCCAGAGGATCTCTAGCCCTTTGGTTTCTCATCTACTGCTTCCCACTGTGCTCTGCTATTCAGGACCTTCTGGTGTGTGGGGTTTACTACAGCTATCACAGTGTTAGGTTTAGCAAAAAATTAAGTCCAGAGAAGGTGCTGTGCCGTAATGGCTTACCTCTGGTCTGGTATTGCATCATATCAAGCACATAGGTGGGTCCTCTTCAGAGCTGCCTGGTCCTGCCTGTTTGCGCTCTGAACAATCACAGTCAAGCAAGCTGACTGTCTCAGCTAGCGCAGCAACTTGAAACTAGCTCAATATTTTTAAAAAATATACAGCACTCAGCTCTAAATTTAATTCCTGATAGTTCTACTACAATACATTAGAGATGAATGATGGAAATTTGAAGTGGTCTATCAGAGAGACTTTTTCAGCCTAAAAATACATGATGATAAAAACGATGAAGAGGTTTATATACTGATAGTGGCCAGAAGTAGCAGAGATACGATTAATGCAGTCCTCCAGTGAGTAGCTAGAACTGACTGCAGTTATCCAGTATCCCCATCTGATCCTAGCAGGATGCAAATAGGAGCCTTATCACTAACCAAACCAGAGTCGTCCTCACTGAATCAGACAGGCTGGTACTGAGATGACTTCGCAGAAGTTGCTCTATATAAAGCTTGCAGCAAATGTTATTTTCTGGTAGTACAATGAAATAAATCCAGGGGACATTTGCAGGAGAGTTTTCAGAACTCCTTCAGGCAATGACCGTGGAAGAGAGACTGTAATGTAAGTACACTTGCTTTGTGCAAAGCCAAGCGAGATAGGCAGAATTAACATTGATGGGAGAAAGCACACTTAGTTTTTGTGAAGATGTATAAATATCTGATATAATTTTGCTAATTTGAGTGGCAGGAATATACTGGGCTTCATTCCATATTTTTGGCAGCAACTGAGATACTGAATTTTAAAATGTAGATGCAAAAAAAGTAAGTTATTGTAAATGTGTACTGTATCTTAATGGCTTATCCTGGATAATATGAAACAATTTCCTTGTCAGGCCCTAAAATTAATCCTAAAATACGATAAAGATGATGATAAATCAGGACAGTCAAGATCAGATTTACTTTTTTTTTTTAGTTCTTGTTATTTCAGGATTGCTAACAAAACTTTCAGAAATGAGGGTCCCAACCTAAAATTTCAGCAAGGAAATGGTTTGTACCTGGAAAATAACAGGCTCTTCTGAAAATATTAAACAAAATAGACCAGTTCATGTTGCAATGATGTGAATGAGAGGAGAGCAGGGTATATGCTGATTCTGTGTCATGCTAATTCTAGAGCTATCACTTAGGAATTAATAAAACATACAACATGACTCCTGTGAAGCTATATTCCTGTTTTTTCTGTGGTGATACATGGCAATAATATGCCAGTGATGTTATTCCAATAATAAATGATGGTAATATACCATCAGATCGTCATCACTCCAGTGATGTACCATTGCAGTACATCATCAGGCAATGGAGTTTAAGTGTTAATGGAAGAGGCAAACTTCAATGTACATACACTGAGCATGGTGTATGGCATGATGTACCGTATGCAGTGTGGGTGTGTTCAGCAATAACTGTATACGAAATCACAGAATCACAGAACGTTAGGGATTGGAAGGGACCTCAAAAGATCATCTAGTCCAATCCCCCTGCCGGAGCAGGAACACCCAGATGAGGTTGCACAGGAAGGCGTCCAGGCGGGTTTTGAATGTCTCCAGAGAAGGAGACTCCACAACCTCTCTGGGCAGCCTGTTCCAGTGCTCTGTCACCCTCACTGAGAAGAAGTTTCTTCTCAAATTGAAGTGGAACCTCCTGTGTTCCAGCTTGTGCCCATTACCCCTTGTCCTATCATTGTTTGTCACCGAGAAGAGCCTGGCTCCATCCTCGTGACACTCACCCTTTAAATATTTGTAAACATGAATGAGGTCTCCCCTCAGTCTCCTCTTCTGCAAACTAAAGAGACCCAGCTCCCTCAGCCGCTCCTCACAAGGGAGATGCTCCACTCCCTTGATCATCTTTGTAGCCCTACGCTGGACTCTCTCCAGCAGTTCCCTGTCCTTCTTGAACTGAGAGGCCCAGAACTGGACACAGTATTCCAGATGCGGTCTCACCAGGGCAGAGCAGAGGGGGAGGAGAACCTCTCTTGACCTACTCACCACCCCCCTCCTGATACACCCCAGGATGCCATTGGCCTTCTTGGCCACAAGGGCACAGTGCTGGCTCATGGTCATCCTGCTGTCCACCAGGACATGTATACAGCATATATGGGTCTTTGTTACTCATTTGAATACTTAAAATCTAAAGGGCATGTGAGTGTTCAATCAATCATAGAACAGAATCATAGAAGCATTTAGGCTGGTAAAGACCCTTAAGACCATTGAGTGATGGAGATGCTTGGGAATTGGCTCTCCAGGTTTTCACCATCCTGCACTGCAATGTGTGTGCTGGGTGATTTGCCAAGGTCAGCAGGCTTTCGATTTAATTTGTGACTGCTTCTCAGCTTGTTCCTAAGACAGTGATTATGGCAGGAGGCCTCTCAAACTATTTTGTGAGTACCAACCAGCTCTTCAGCAATAATGGTATAGAATTACACCTGATATGCATGCAAACGGACCAAGTAATTGGAGGGAAAAACTGAAGATATTTCTCATCCCTTATTTCTTTCATTTGGCAGCTGTCTTCACTGGAAGCCGACACAGATGTAAAGCATCGCAGCAGTGACATTTTCACTGAAGTCTTCTCAGATGACATAATTCATAGATTAATCACCAGTGAAATTTCCTGAAGAACTGATGCATCTTAGCTCCCAAACAGTGATGCGAGTTTGAGGTGTCATGCTGAGTCACCTACCTACAAGTAGTTTTAAAATGAAGGGAAGATTTTACTTTGGAAGCCAAAGTGGCAATACCAAGATGATAAAGGGAAGAGAGTGCTTTCTAGTTAAAGTGTAGTTTCAGAGGTTCAGTTTTGATGACAACAGACCAGAGAATTAAGCTATGCACTTCAAAGATTTTTCTTAGCCTTTCTGATACTGAATTTCTCCAGAGGAATTCAGTACCAGGCAGCTCTGTGATCAATAAATATGCTGTTGATGGAAAATGAGGGAAGGACTTAAAGAATCATTAAAGGTCAGCTGCTTTGTCCCTAAAGCTCATATGCTCAGCATCTGTTTACTACTTAAGAGTCACAGAATAACACAGTGAAATTCACCTGGGAAAGAGGTTTAATTTTGTATGGCTGGCTGAAATTTGTGTCTCCTAACACTGAAGAATATTAATTTCTTGGAGATGGTGTGAGTAGCATCTGCGTGAGCAATCAAATCAGTCACTTCTGCTTCCACTGTTCTTTGATGTAAAACAAGTAAGATCGTTCTAGTTAGATTCAAATAAAAAACCCTAAGCCAACTAAACCATCATTCACAAAGCTGCAGTTTCATCACTCAAAATGCTGCTACTGTAAATTTGGTTTAGCTACAAAGATTGCATCTTTTAGTACATTGTAAATAAACTTTTTAGGATACTATTGCAAGAGTCAATGCCACATGCTGGAAAAAAGCAATTAGAAGAAAAGAAAGCTAGGAGAGGTGAGGATTTCCAAGTATAATATATATTTTGTAACCCAACAGAGTATCCAGAGCTACAGAGGCAAACCGTGTTTCCTGCTGGGCTTGAAACATTTTGCCTGCTTTATTAACTTCCAGTAGTGATAGTGGAACTACAGCCTCAGTCAGAAAAAATATCCACCTTTAATATAAAGATTCCTAGTGATGAAAGCTATCACAACATTCATTAAATTGTTCCTTTGCTTAGGGAGCTTCACTGTTAGCAACTTGAAATATATGTCTGGAATATACACAATTTGGGTTGCCTAAAGTTGAGGCAATTTGGGTCCTACTATAGATTTCCTTGTTCAGCAGAGATTCCTGCTTTCTAGTGGCTTTTACCTTTCCAGTTACTTAATCTATAGCCAAGTTGTTGTGTATCTTTCTATTCTGTTTGACCTTTTAGTACACCTATTGATTTATTTTCTTTTAAACTTTCTAAGTTCATAGATTTATTGTCATCTGTACAGCAGTGTTTTACTGAAGCCTAAGTATATTTATTAAATGCTCTTCCTATATCAACCAGGATAATAATCTCTCCAAGAATAATAAAGTTACTTTGAGAAGATGTATTTTCCATACTTTGTTGATCAGCATTAATGGTAGCATACATGTTTCAGTCTCTGTAAATGAAATTAAATATGAGTTTTTCCTTTGTTTTCCCATACTGATGTCAGTCTGACAACCTCCGTTATCTCAGCCATCTTGCTCACACTTTTTAATGAACAAAGAACTAGCATTCTTTAGGTTTTCTGGAATTCTCCCTTGTCCATGGATTACTGAAAAATCAACATTAGCTGCCAAAAAAGCTTCTCAGCCAGCTGCTTTAAAATTCCTTGATGCAAATTACCCAGAACTTCTGATTTAAGTATGTCTAACTACAGTAGCTGTTGATTAATATCCTCTTTAGTTACAGTAGGAATAGAAAGTATATTACCATCATCATACAACAAATACATCATCCTTTCTCCCCAGAACAGAAATCTTTTCTGAACTCTCTTGCATTTTTACTAAATTTAAAAAGTACCTATTGTTTCCATTTGGGAACAGTCCTATTGGTCTGTTTCAAAGTGGGTTTTTTTCCCCTCCAGAAATGCTTTGCTAAAACTACTCCCTTATTAACATACTCCACCATGCACTTTTGTTTCTCTTGCCAATTTTCTACCCTTTTTAACTATCACCTTCATCTTTTTTCTCCTTATCAGTAAAACTTACTTATATGGTTGCATTCACTTTCTTCCTGCTGCAGAGATTTTTGATTTATTATGCTGAGCTTATTCTGTTGTTTTTACACAGGTACAACCTTCTTTCTCCTGTTAAAATAAGATATTCTTAAATGGTTCTTACAAAGCTCTAATATTTTCTGCTTTATTTCCTTCTAGCTGATTTTGCTCATAATTGTTGTTGGCTTTATAAAGCCAACTTTCTTAAAGCACCACTATACACTGTACTTCATTTTGCTTGCATATAGCAACATTAGTTGAATTATTACCACTTGTATGTCAATAATGAAGTTGAGACAGGTCCTCGGTGTAGGTATTTTTGCTTCATTCAAGAACACATCAAAGACAAGCAACAATCAGAGGTAAAACTGATTTGTTCACTTATGACACTGAAGTCTTTCTTCCTTTCTGGTAAAGATTTGTCATCTTTCTTCCATGAAAAACCTGGCTGCTGAGCTAAACCAGGAGAAATGCCAGCCTCACCAGAGGAGTCTTATAGCTCCCTGTGGGATATGGCAACTCAGTGCAGCTATGCCCAGGCCCAATTCCCCCTCCCTCCTTCTTCCCTCATTGCAGGTTTTCCTGGCAGTCCCTGAAATGAGGATGGGCAGCTGGGGGGTGTGCTCTGCCAAGGGGAAGAGCATTAACCCTCCTCTTGTTACCCCTCTGTTGGGTCTGTAGGACCTATGTGGGAATTGCTCAGCTCCCATGAGCTCTGCCTCACAACCGCCTGGCACAAGCAGAAGTTCTCCCCAGTGAATTCTGTGCTGGGCTGGCTTCTGGCCCGTGACAATGTTGGAGGTAAAGGACCAGAGCTTGGCTTCTTATAGGCTGCATTTTGCAAGTTTCTTTGCAGCACTCCTATTTGGATGCTGCTGGCTGTGAGAATGAGCTGCTTTAAGTGTTTGTGTCTATGTTGGGCAGGTTCAGGCCGCTTGCCATTTCAGCTGAGGGAGAGAAGCAGCCGACACTCCCCACTGTTCCCTCTCTTTACAGCCCAATGTTACACTCTCAAAACGATACCACTATTTAGTTTAGTTCCCTGGACTAAAGCATCTGCACACTGTTTTCCACACTTGTGTTTGGTTCTTTACTCATAGTAGCTGTAATTGAAAATAGTTAATGTGCAACAGCTTCGCTAGGTGGTTAACAGATCCAATTAGGCCTGAGTTCAATATCTGTTATGTTGCTTTGCAGAGGACCAAAACTGGCTTACATCTTAACTTCAGACCTGATGAGAAGGAAAAAAAAATCTTTCAGAAGTTCTTTCCCAGTGTATCTAATGGATTTATGTGTGAATCTTCAGCAGCTGAACAGCAAGGTAAACAACTGAAACACCCTGCAAGGGCCAAGTGCTTTCACAAAGGGGCTGCTTGGTGACTCCATGCAGGCTGTCCAAATTGTGGCATTTCTGTGGTCATATCATTAGCCCCTGCCAGTCCACGCTGGCTTTAATGAACACATGCTTTGTGACAGTATGCTCCAGCTCCAGCCATCTCTAAAACTGCCCTGAGTCCCAGTGTGGCCCAGCTCCGTGCAAGCTCAGGGTGCTGCTGCTGCTGGAGCTGGAGTGGGTGGTGACTGCATGGGCCTCTGCCTGCTGGCTTTGCACTCCTGAAACTGCCCATCCCATGTAAAGTCTGAAGGCAGGCTGTGCAGCCCAGTGTGACTGATGGCATGAGGTGTCAAATACATTAACAAAGCTTCTTTATAGCTGCTCTTCCTCCTCTTCATCCAAAAAAAGAAATAAAGAATTCTTTCTATTTTGGAGCTTAGGCTGTAGGCTTAAATACTATATATACACGAACCTACAACATGTGATACTGTGTTTTATAAAACCATGGCAAAGAAAATGTATTGAATGCTTGCCAGATTACTCCCCCTCAGTCCTGATTCTGACACTAGGCACCTATTGTAAAGTGAGGAATATTCCCTCCCCATAGCTAGGTTTTGACAGTAGCTTGCTTTTGTAATTGCAAGTGAGCCATAAAAAAATAAAGTTACAGCAAATTAATAAGTATCCTCTGCTGAATATGTTATTTCTATTAAAATTTCAGAAGAGTTAGAAATGACAGTAAATGTAGTCTTATTTTAGAATGGTTTTCATAACACTACACAACAGTTGCCAATGGCACTTATGCCTTCTCATACATACACACACAGCTATTTAGCTGACAACAGTGTTTAAGCCATTAAACAAGATAATAGTGCAACTGTTATGCAATGGCAAAGCTCGCTTCTGAAAGAAGTATTTGGTGGTTTAAGCTGAAATTTGGCATTTGTTCCATATTCATTTATATTTTCTTTATTAGAAATGTATAATTTAATGTAATATTTAAGGCCCTTAGGGTATACACTCTGTTACCTATAAAACATTCATGCGCATTGAACACTTTTTTGGTGCCAGTTCTTGGCTTTGTACATCTGCTATACAATACTGAATATTCTAACTAACAACATGCCTTAATTGAGTCTAGGTGTTCGAGTCATTTATTTAAATTTAGTAGTGTGAATAATTTATTTCAATTTACATTTTAATTATTTTACTCACTTTTTTGGGAGTAACCTCATTTTCTAGCTTCTAAAAAATAATCGGCATATGTTTACTGCAGCAACATTCACACTTACTAAATTCTCTGAGAAATTTAGTTCCAAACTGAGAAATACTAATGAATTATTCATACATCAGGCATTAGCTGGAATTAAATTAGGATGTCCAGATCTAAAAGAAACTGGACCTTCTAATACCCAACGGTCCCTAAAGCTCCCTAAGGATTGTTCATCTGCCATGGCAAGTTGGACTAAGCTCAGTTTAAGTGTGACAATCTATGAATGTTTCTGTAGTCTGTTTATATGTTTTTATTTATTATTATACGTTATTATCTGCAATTGAACAGTTTATTGGGGCACCATGAATGGCATGGAGTTCCTTGTGCTCTTTGCCCAGGAATATTTATAACCCAAGGGAAATTGATTTTTGTTGTTGTTTTATCAGCTTACTTTGCAAAAAGGGGCTAAACAAGGCAATTTTTTCCTCATGTAACTAACAGAAAGTGAAGGTCTGAGATAAGCATTCCATTTCCAGCTGATGCTTATTGTATTTAGGGGCCTCACAAGTGAGGAAATGGACACATACCCATACGTACAAGCATCTGATCTCTCGCACCCTCAGAAGTCCACGAGCACGCCCAGAGCTCAGCTCAGTTGACACAATCTGCAGTGTGGTGTATTGGTTGTGCATTTGCTGGGAGAACTGCAAGGAAGTCCAAATTTGAAGGACTTACGTCCTCACAAATAAATGAGGGCTTTGGTGGGAAACCAGCAATAATTTAGAAAGCATTATTTGTTTTGTCACTGACAGCAAAAGCTAGTTCTTCATTTTTTGAAAAAAATCTGCTTTCTTTAAAGGTGGGCCTGAAAATCAGAGGCATCCAAACCAAAAAAGTGCCAAAATTGCTTAAAGCGCTGAGTTTGTGGTGCAGAGCTGGTAGTGCTGCCTGCCCTGCACCGAGGATCACTGGGCACACAGGCTGCCTGATCTACTGCTCTCTCTGAGCCCTGCAGTGCTGAGGTGAGCGCAAGTGTCCTACCCTTGAGCCACTGGCATTTCCTTGTAGTACGTGGAAAACTTGGAAAACAGCTAATTTTGTTTGCAGAATTATGGAAGGCTTTAATGGCTTCTGTTGATACCTGAAATACAAGCCTTGAGCAGTTATTATCAGGGAGCCATGGGCAGGCATGGCGTTTCCTAGTTCTCTTGCCATTTCCTGGGCATTAGCTGCAGACCTCTTTCTCGCAACCACACGTGTCAAGTGTCAATAATTTAGCTCAGTTCACTGGGGCTATTCAGATACATCATCATTTGCATGGCACAGTCTTCAGGACTCAGCAGTTTAACCCATGAAGTGCTGCTGCTGGTTTAACTGTTGCTGCCCCACCGCACACAGGGCTGAATCAAGGTTGCTCGTCCAAGGCACAGCAGCTCGGTAATTTGTTCACCGAGGAGCATCTGTAACAGTTGTCTCCAATTCCTTCCCAGATTTCTAGTGGAGTCAGCCTCAGGGTCTAACTGAGTCCTAACGTTAAGACATACGGTATGATCTGATTTTAGCGCAGCTTAGGAACTAAGAGAATACCTAACGTATGAATCTAGCTCGTACAGAACATCTCTCGGTGGCAGCTGCCTGTTTAGGTTTCAAAGTGTTAACAGGAGAAATGCTGTCCCCATTTCATAGGCACTTGCTAGTGACTGAGATGGCTAAACCAGTTTTATAACCAGAAAAAGATGCCTTCAACAAAAAGCAGTGAAAACCACTCAGCGTTAAATATGTGAGGATTTTTCTTTAGTGGCAAAGTCAATTTGTGACATTTTGCCATCCGTCCTGTGTGCAGGCATGCACACACACATGCACTTGTGTCTCTCGAGGTGTCATTTTCTTTCTTTTTCTAATGATATTTCCTGAACACAATGTAAATATAAACAAAAATATATGCATTGGTTTTAGCCTGAATGTCTTTGTTCCTTGGATTTCTATGTATACATGTGTGTATATTATTCATCACTGTCTTTTTTTGCTTGTGCATACTTTTTCACATACACGTGTGCCCTGAGATGTTATGATCTCCCTTGCCTGTTGATCTGTAGCTACATAGATGTTTCTCTAGGTAAATAAGTTTCACCACATTTTACTTTAAAATGTAATTTTTTTCGAATTCACTTTTACTGCTAAATATAGTACATAATGGCCTGTCCATAAACGAATGCCTTCAGAATGGAAAATGGTAAGCTGGAAATATATTTAATAATAAAAATCTTTAGCCTTTAGCTACAACAAGCTACATGCATATCTTTGTTTTGAATATCAATTGACATGCTATTCAACATGAGCCTTTTTTTTCCGCTGTAGAAAAAAAATCCCAGGTAAGCAGAAGTTGGATGTAGAGGAGTCTGCAGCGAAGGAGGGATCCAGTGGGTTGTGATGCAGGTGCAGGAACAGCCATCTTAGCTGAAACTGAACTGCAGCTTTCCAGAGCGAAAAGCACAATCTGTGGCTTCAACCAGTGGGACTACCTGGGACTTCTCCACTGACCAGGGGGCTGCCCCGGAGGTGACATAAAATTTGTTCTGAAGTTGGCAAGTTCTCTGCTTGGGAGCAGTTTGACATCAGTTGTTGTGGGGTGCAATGAATGCTCAGGCTGTTTGCTCTGCATCACAGCCTGGAAACTCTAGCTGAAGGAACTGATCAGTTCAGCAGATGGTTAAATACCTTGTTGAACCAGAGCCATATCCCATCCCTACGCTTTGGGAAATAACTCGGGGAATGATTATGACAACCACAAGGCTGTGGACTTCTGAGAAGTGAGGTGTCCCAAAGCCACATGCAGGTGGTGCTGGGGACAGTGCCAGCCTGGACACATGGCTGCTGGGGGACAGGGAGCCCTGGCTGGGGCTGGGGCTGGGGCATGCAGCTGCCTGGGGCGCCGGGAGGAGAGCCCCGCAAGGACTTCAGTGTGCAGAGGGTGGAAGGTCCATCTGTGCTGCCTTGGCACCAGCAAGAGGCACAGCAGGAGTATCCTGAGAGGCATCGCACCACGAAATGAGCTATAGGGACCACGAGCTGCGGCAAATTCATGGTATTACAAAATATGCTCCATGGTCATCTTTAAATGTTCATTCCTCTATCTACATGCTCTCTAACAAAGCCAGCTTTTTATTCAGACCCTTACAACCCCCGATCACAACAGATTTTGTAGGTTTTGTAGTAACAATGGAGTAATGTAGTACGCAGTGTGAAGCTACTGGTGAGCTGTGGTGAATATGCAATATACCCAGCTTTCCATATTAGAAACTTGCATGTATCCTAGAAGTATGTGGATTAAAGTAATTTTTGGACAACATGAGCTCTAATTTGAAGGTCACAAGCAAAAGACCTTCCTGAAAGTTAGACAGAACATTTTGCAGATGACAAGGAGTAATTTTTATTAAAGTGTAAGCACATGATAGGAAACCACCACTGGTTGCTGGAAAAAAAATTAAAAATCTCTTGTTTCGCACTACGGATTTTTAATACTTTTTCAAAATAGTGGCCCAAAGTTTTAGACATTTTATGGACAACTCTGGGACTAGTTCTTTGTCCAATTGCACTATCCCATTACTATCCAATACTGTATATATGCAAAAAATAAGCAAATGGTAAGACTGCAAGTGACAGACGTAACTGCGAAAATGGTTTTGGCCTTGTTTGACTGTAAATGGTTTTTCAGGTGCAGATTTATTTGAAAAAGGGACTAATATGAGAAGGATGTCTTCTTATTTGATGGCTCTGAACCTACCCCCTCTCCTCTCCTTCTTTATGCTGGAGGCACACTGGATATGCTGGGAGAAGGATCATGCCATACAGACTGAGAGAAGAGTGGCTGGAGAGCGGCCCAGCAGAGAGGGACCTGACAGTGCTGGTTGACAATCGACTGAACATGAGCCAGCAGTGTGCCCAGGTGGCCCAGAAGGCCAATGGCATCCTGGCCTGTATCAAGAATAGCGTGGCCAGCAGGACTAGGGATGTAATTCTCTCCTTGTACTGAGCACTGGTGAGGCCTCACCTCGAGTACTGTGTACAGTTCTGGGCCCCTCAATTCAAGGATATTGAGGTGCTGGAGCAGGTCCAGAGGAGAGCAATGAGGCTGGTGAAGGGACTAGAGGGAAAGTCTTATAATGAGAGGCTAAGGGAGCTGGGGTTGTTTAGCTTGGAGAAGAGGAGACTCATGGGGGACCTTGTCACTCTCTACAACTGCCTGAAGGGAGGCTGTAGTCGGGTGGGCTCTTCTCCCAGACAACTGGTGACAAGACGAGAGGGCATAGCCCAAAGCTGTCCCAGGGGAGGTTTAGGCTGGATATTAGAAAGCACTTCCTCACTGCTTCCTTAAGGAAAGGCTGGATGTGGCACTTAGTGCCATGGTCTAGCTGATGTGGTAGTGTTAGGTCATAGGCTGGACTTGATGATCTCAGAGGTCTTTTCCAGCCTCTGTGATTCTGTGATACTTTCCTCTAAGCCTCCACTGTTGAAAACAGGATATTAAATGCTTGGCAATAAAGCAGGATCTGCTTGTTATTTGGTAACCTTGTAGCCTTCAGCTGTGCTCGAAAATCTTATAGGAGCCAGGTACCCAAGCAGGAATCAGTGTTTTGTATCAGAGAGGAAGGAGGATATTAAAGATACACTGGAGGAAACAAAAAAAAAAGAGAAGTTAACCTTTGAGCAGGCAAATGGGTAGAGACCCAGTGGTTCAACTTCTAACACTCTTGTCCCTTCCCATTGCTGAATTTAATCTTTATGTAATTCTTGCCAGCCTCTCCTCTGGCACTGCAAGCTGGCTTTTTCACTTGATTAGTGGCTTTTGTGCACAGCCTCTGCTGGGCAGGGAGCTGAGGCTGGGGAGTGAGATGGGACATAGTGAGAGTGGGACATAGTGCTGCTTTTCCACCTGGGCTCCAGCAGGTCCTTTCAGATGAAACCTATTGATCATGTAAAAAGGGTTTCTTAGCACTGCTGGACCTGAGAAAATCCTGTTTCTTCTGACCTTTGTTACTAAGCCACATCCCTACTTCTGAGCTGCGTGCTCATTAGCAGCCACCTCTTCGTGATGTCCAGGAGAGGCTTTGCTGCTGATCCTGATGGGAGAGAAGGTGGTAGTGGGCGCAGGGCAGTGCATGAGGTGGTGGTGTCTGCAGGTCAGTTGGATGGTGCTGGACGTGCTGGGCAGGGAGGGCAGCACCACAGGAGTAGCGCCCAAAGGTGTCTTGATACTGTGAGTTGCATATTCCCCTCTGGCTCTACTGCCAGCTACCAACCACTTCTAGTGGTCCTCCTCTGCTTATTCCTCATCTTTCTATAAACAATTTCCAGACTTTTGCTTGACCTGTGATACCCAGAGAGCTGTCCCTGCAGAATGAGCTCTGCCCCTTGGCCTCTGCTGTCATGTAATGGTCAGACCTGTGGTGCCAATGTGATGATGGCCAGTCAGAGCTCACTGTACCTAGCATCCCAGTGGGACTGGAAATCAGTCCTTGCACAGACAGTGTTCCTTCACTGCGGGGCCACAGTTTTCTCTAGATCTTACTGAGCTCACAAAATGTGCTCACATAGAGACTGTCCTTTGAGCAGCCAGGTAAGGTGGGGACTAGGGTAGCTGATGGGTCTGTCAGGTGTATTTGGCAAGGGAGGAAGCCCAGGTTGTGAATACAGGAATGAAGGTCCCCTTCCCGTCCTCTGAAGGAGGAGGCAGGCAGGCTCTGGGGCTGCCAGCTGTGGGGGAGAGCACAGGGGAAAGGCAGTGGGGCTCAGGCCCTGGACGTGTGATGGGCTGCTCCAGTTGCAGAACTTAAGCAAATGAAGTGTGCCTGTGTTCTGCTTTTCATCTGAAGTACACAATTCCCTGGTAAGCCTTCAGAGAGTTGTACTGTTCAAAATTCTGGGTCAGAAAAGAATTATCTTTGGTTTTTTTCTGAATGCAGTGAATCATCTGGATGAGAACAAGTTGATCTAGAGTATATTAGAGCCCTGATGTCATGCTGGGAAGACAGAGAAGACCAAGTTGAAAGACTGCAGTTCCAAACTGGAAGAAGGTCCAGACCTCGTGCTGGTCTCTGAGAGCTTGCAGGGGACAGCTGTGACAACACTGAGCGATGATGATTGGGAACTGCCATGATGCAGGAGCCTAAAGGACCGAATCTGGTCCCAGTTACTGCAATACAAATCTAGAACAGCCAGTTAAATCTAAGCTGTTCTGCTGTGATGAAGAACAAATGGGAGCACATCAGTCCTCCTGACCTGCCAGGTTCAGCCTTCCCATATGCCCACACATGCGGAGTGGCTCTTCAGTCCCTCTGCAGCTGAAGGGCCACCAGAAGCCCCTTGCGTGATGGTGGCTTATTCTGCTGTTTGAAACAGAGAATGTCCTTCACCTTGCCTCTTAGTTATGACCCAGAACGACTCCTCATTCTCATGTATCACAGTAAGGTCTATCTGGAATGCTAGATTCATTCCAGCTAAATACCAAGCTTCCGGATTAGTCCAAGTGTGATACAGGAATCATTAACTAATTCTGAGCATTCATGTTCTCCTGGCCCTAGCAGAAGGCTGCGAGAGAGGCTTAGTGCTTTTAAATCACTCCACTGTGCTCTGTTATTAAATGCCACAGTTTTCAGCCCCATACCACATTATTACCATTGTTGTCCTTTAGGGGTTGATGTTAATGACGACTGAAAGAGCTTAATGAGCATGTGCCTTGAATAAGCTCTTCATACACCTTATAAAATAATTACTCACATTTTATTGAAAACTCCACAGGGCCAAGCTCACAGGAGCAGTCAGGGGTGCCAGTTTAATAAGATACGGTACACTGCTTTACTCGAATAAGGCCTGATCCTACAGAAGTTCACCTTCATTGCCACAAAGGACAGGAGAAGCACACCTGCAGCTGCTGAACACAAGGCTGCAGGACACCCACCAGTCTCTGTCCTGAGACACTGAGGGGAGGCTATTGAATTTAAGGATCACAAAATACCCTCTTAGACTGGCAGTTGTGTTGTATGGCAAGAGAAACAGGATTTGGGTTCTAATGGCACAAAGACACCTGATGATCTGATGAGACGTGACTTGTCAATAGTGTGTTAAATTTTCTTTAAATAGCACTTAAAAGCAGTAAGCTCCTTTTTCCTGTCTTGTTCCTATCCAGCACAGATCAAAACTGTTGACCTGTTAAAGAAAGAAGGATATTCACAAGGGAATGACTTGCGGTGTGTTCTGGGATGCAATGTGGGCTCTGCCTTGAACATCGCACAGCAGCAGCAGCTCTTGTAAGGGCTATAGAAAGTTCTTAAATAGGAATGAATGACAAACAAAGATCCCATTCAGTCTGCGATAGGGTAAGTTTCTCATCACGTAAGTGTTCTGTGTTTGTCTGAGGAAAATGGCCTCAAGATTCACAGTAGGTGAATTGCTTGCGATACATTTGTTTGGAAAATTAAAATTTAGAAACTTAGTTTTCATCTTTCAGCAAAAATCTTCCATATCTATCATCGAGGAAATATTCTTTGAGTCTGAACAAAAGAAAAGAAGGAAGTCCAAATGAAATACTCCCATAATATGCTTTGACTGTTATGAAACAAAATATTCTGACTGAAATGAAAACCCTTGTGAAAATTTTTTCAACTAGTGCCAGTTTTTAAATTACTGTTATTTATATTGAAAAAATGCTGAAGGATCTCAGTAATTTCAAGAATAGACCCTTCAACAAAATGTGTCTCTTTTACTAATGGGCCTATGAAAACTCCTTTCAAAAGATTTACTAAATGTGTGCAAGATGTAAGTACCAGACCCCACATGGACCAGCGTGTCAGTGAGGCTCCTTGCTATCCGTGTCTCTGAAGACAGGGAGGCTGCAGCTGCTGCTGAGATTTGAGCTGCAGCGGACTGGACCGAAAAACAAAGGAAGCCTTCAGCACCCAGAACCTAAACTCATTTGTGGGCAAAAGGCTGAATTTAATGTTACACAAAGCCAATGCAGCAAAGCATGGGATGCTTAGGAAAGGTGAAAGTCTGGCATATTTTTTCTCTGCCTTATAGTTTCCAAGTCTTTACAGTAGACTAGTGTCATGTTTTCCAATTTTTCCTTTGCAACTGTGAAGGTTAAAAGTGTGTTTTAAAATGTCATATGCATGAATAAATATCAATTTCCTACTATTCTGATGACATTTCCAGGCTCCTATCCATGGCTGCTCATTCCTACCCAACCAACCACAACTTCTGAGCCCTCAGCTAAGGAACAGTCCCCATATAATTGCTGTAGTTCTTGGCACAAGATGAGGGTGGGATGAGGGGCAGGGAACAGGATGGATCAGCATCAAAGAGAAGAGAGAGGTTTTCGGACTGTGGAGCATGCACTCCACATGCAGGAGGTTTCATCTATCCCTCTTCTACAACATCTTATGGGACCATCACGATTCACTACAAGCTTCTCTCCAGCCATGGTGCTGCAGTTGTCTGGAGGAATCTGTCCATGATCGGAAAGAAATGACCGGAACAGACCAGTCCTTAAGTACATGTCTTGCTCACAGCAATTGCTGGTTGTGCCTACAAGGTAAAATAAACAACTTCAGCAAAGGAAGTGGCAAGAAGTTAAGAAGGTAGAAAAAAAAAGGTTAAAAAAACCAGACCTGTTTGAGCAAAGGCAGGCACAGCCACTTCCCACATTTCACCCCTACAGTTTACAACAGGGAGCCAAGACAAACCAAGGGAGGGCATCAAGGATATCACCTGTCTGCTCTGTGCACAGGGACATCTGTCACAGGCAGTCACGCGTGGGCCACCATGGTAGAGCTTTGTATGTCTTCAGTTAAACACTGAACTTTGAAGCCAGCATCTTCAAATGTGGTCCCGTGTGTATTCGTGCCAGTGGCCAGGGTTGCCCTCAGGTGCCTGGCTGCAGTGTGTAATCAGGAGCTCTATGAAACCATTTCATTAGGCAGGTGTGAGGTCAATGTGCAGTGTAATCCGGTATAATGCAACCACCATCACATTCTGATTCCCCTGCCCATCACCTTCCACATTTATCTTCAAAGACCTCTTGATGAAACAGCTGCTTAGATTTAATTAAACAACAGCATTATATAAACAAGTTCTTTTGTTTTGTGTGCTGAACAGGGTATTCGTCTTCAAAAGCTTTTCTGCCAGAGCTGGCCCTGCTGCCCCTTGACTTGTCTTTCCTCCAATTACCACTGCAGTTTAGCTGATTAATTTGTAGCCACTGGCAAACATGCACAGTTGGCAGGACATCATTCCATTTCAGTGACAAGCACTATAAAAAGATCATTACTTTCATTAGCATAAATAACTGCATGTTGATAGAACTCTGGTTTCTGAAAATAGGTTAAAGTCTTAACTGTCTTTATTCATTACCCAGATATAATTGGAAGTAAAATTATCACATAAGTGAACAATAAGCTATCAGTGTATAATGCCTAATGACTGCACTCAGTCCAGTAACGGTTTGGAATGATATTTTTTTTTCTTAAAATGAGACATTTTAATGTAAATGTCTGTATAGACACACTAATTTTTTTACAAAACCGTACATATTTGATGGTATATAAGAAGAGTCAGTGGGAAAAAACCCAAAGAATTGCACAGCAAGTAATGATACGTTCTACTGAATAGCTTCGGTTTTCATAGGGCTTACAGATACTGTTTTTCCAGTCACTGGCCTAAGTTGGATGCTTTGAAAGCTCTGGCTGCAGCCTTCTAGTCAATCATGTTCCCAGTAGTTTTTCCCTTACCAGGTTTTTAAGAGTCAATATTGTATAATATAGTCCTTTGAGATGAAAAGCTTCATTTTCTTTTTCATTTTCATTCTCTTTTCTCTACTGTGCTGACTCCACACTCTTTGTGGCAGTTTTATGCCAGCTTGGAAGCACCCCCTGAGTCACAGTGGTTGAAGCATTACCTGTGCTTGTGAAGCAATTGTTCCCCGTGGGACCCTGCTTGGTGATGATACCTCGTATGTGCCAAGGCAACAACAATAACAAAAGAACCCAGCAATAATAAAAAACAGTGTCTGAAAGGTAGATGTTTCAAGAGCGTTAGACCCTTATTTGTAGCTTTAGCCACTCTTCTGATGAGAAAGTCTACCAATACACAGGATACAGCCATCTAGATTATTTTAACTCACTACCGTAAAGAAAGTTTGAAATGAGATTTCTACTTTCAGCTCTTAGAAGTATTTGGGTTTATTTCACTCAGAAAACTTCACGAAGTTTATATACCTTGTGTGCACATATCCACACACATATATATATATACACACACATATATACACACACAGCCCCCTTCTGATGCTGTAAGCAGAGCCCTGTTTCTGTAGCAATGGTCTAGGGTAAACTCCAGCAAGTATTGGACAAGCATGAATTTTAGTCACTGTAACATGAGTTCAGGATTCAAAGAACAGCCCTTGAAAGGCACCGCTGTTGGTTTTGTACTTCATTGGCTACTGATAGTAGTATTAGTGGTAAAATAAAGTTTTCCTTTGTATTATATAGCAAAACAAAACAATGAGTACTACGAGTTGGAGAGAGGCTGCCTTTACTTTGCTGCCATTGAGAAGCCTTGCCACTGCTTTGAAACATTGCCCAGAACATTTTTGTGCCCAGCTTGTATGTCCATATATCTCAGAAGATGACTTTGAAAATTAACTGGTTTATATAACAGAGAAGAGCCAAGGGTAATAAATATGAGAGCAAACAACTGCCTCGGTACTGAATATTGTCAGGAAAAAAATGTGGAGGAGTGAAAGGTGCAAACAAGATTTGGACTCCAACAAACCTGGGACATCCACTGGATCCCCACAGGTACTGGGAGGCAGTTCCTCACAGCTGGTCTCCTGCTCACCTACCCCAGCCCCACATTACTCCTGGGGCTGGACAGGGGCGTATGGAGAAAGTGGAAGAACCTGTTATGTTGTCAGAGGCTGAAAATGTATTACAAAATGCTGTGTAATATTTGCTGAAATACTGCTTTTATACCCAGCATGGGATGCAGTGGAGAGGAGGGTGGAAGGTCTGACAGCACTGGTGAACATTCAGTTTGGTAATGGAATGATATGATCAGATCATAACATGAATTGTTTTTTTCCTTTTGAAATCACTCTTGTGAAAACCCCACACATCAATGGAGCTTTTCCAGGTTTTATCCTGTACTTAGAACAAATGCCCTGAATTAAAGCACATCAGGCTACAGTAGCTGTCTCTGCATGCCACAAGCCCTGCAGCACCAGCACACTCCTTGGGACTGTCTGGGGCTGCCAAAAGCCACTGAAGGGCAGGGCTGGGGCTTGTGACAGCAGGGTCCAGGGACCAGCTCCGGCCTGGGCATTCATAGAATCATCATAGAATCACAGAATGCTTTAGATTGGAAGGGACCTTAAAGATCATCCAATCCAACTCCCTGCCATGGGCAGGGGCACCTCCCACTAGACCAGGTTGCCCAAAGCCTTGTGGCAGTGGGTGCCAAGGGAATGGTGGGTGAGATCCTGCTCCTGTGAGTCACAGCAAAAATCTCCACCTCCATCAGATCAGACAAGTGATGGGTGAGACAGTTGTCGTGGCTTTGACATCTTGTGGCAGCGAGCAGGCTACTAAAGAGGCAGCAGCAGGCTCTCTGCAGACACAAGCAGAGGAACCCGCTGCCTGCATCCTACGGAGCGTGACCAAGTCTGGGAAATGCCTTTCACAACAGTGATTTAGCAAGCCACGGTGTTTACTGACGATAGCAGGAGCCAGAACCACAGCAAACTGGTTGCCTCTCTGGGGAGGGAAGAAGAGGTTAAGGATCATTTGCAGTAGATAGCAACCTGCAGAGAGGAGCAAACAGGTTTTGTGGTGTTTGTTGGTTTTTTAAAATTTTATTAAGTTACTACAAAACATTGATGGAGAGTCACTGCACATAAATAACATTTTGGGCCTCACTACTTGGAGTGTTGCTGAATCAGATGCATTGTACACACAAAAGTCACTAACAAGTGAACAAAAGTCAGGCATTAAGGTAGAATAAGAACTTGCCTGTTTCATGTGTAAAGAAAACCGGATAGCAAAGATACAATGCAACTGCTCACAAATTGTGGCGTTTTAGAAAATGTTATTGTAATTCTGAAAAAACAAACCATGAAAGGAAGTGGTTGTTGTCTCAGTGAATGATTTTTTTACTTGCTACAGCAGAGGTCACCTGGGCTGAGGTGCCATTAGGCTGGTGCTGTACAGACACAGGAGAGGAGCTTTGTGTGGAGCAGGGACTGCAGGATAACGTGAGGTAGGTGCCTGCCCATCGGATTAGCACTGACTGTGCTCTGCCATCACTCAGAGAAGGGCAAGTTTTTTTGATGGCAACAAACTTGTGAACAGCAGCTTGCCTGAACTTAATGAAATAAAAAGACTCTTGTTATTTGAGAGCGGTAGGCACCTTTGAGTTTTGGTAAACATGAAAATCCATTTACCTGAATTTGCATTTTATAATGCAAATTAGCAGCTATGAGAAAAAAAAATGAGAAGAGATCAGAATAGTTTTTTATACAAGATAAAAACCATCACCTTGCAGTGTTGCAGTGAATTGAATAAATTTACCTGGAATAGAGACTGCAATGTCTTCTTCAACTCTCTGACTGGCCAGCGAGACCTCACAAGCACTGCCTCAGTCCCCCAGCATGGCAGCTGCTTTGTTTTCTCTAAGTCTGTGGCAAATTACAGCTGGGACTTTGTGCCAGGTGCTCAAGCACCAGGTAAACATACATGCTACTTGTGCCCACACTTGAGATGGACTTTTTTTCCCTTTGAATGACTATTTCTGTTACACCTTTATTATCATAGGAATTGGCCCAGAAAGCACAACAAAAGCAGGTTTTGTTCCCTCGCAAGAGTCAGCGCTAAGGACTCATTCCGATGTCCTATTCCTTTGCTGGGCAGAAAGTGCTTGTGTTTGCATTTTCTTCAGCTGTTGCTATCCTGGCTGCCAACATGGCTAAACTCATGATGGATCAGCCTCAGTGCTGCAAGATGGCTCGCTTGGAGCCAAAGATGCAAAATGCTTTAAGAGGCGTCCATGCTGTTCTCCAAGTATCACTCTCTTGGCTGCCCTCCAGTAGCCTTATCTGGCTAATATAATATTGCAGAAACAAAGTTGTAGAGACAAAAAAGTGATGTGTGTGGACATGGTATTGTGGAAACACTGACTGGGGAGAACACATTTTTAATGTAATGCAGGTGACCTGGAATATCTTTCATTCCTATGTCCATTTCCCTATACATAATACAGCAGATTTAAACACTTTTTAGTCCTTTGAGCATGGATTTCCAGGCTGAAGGATCACAATGAAGGTTTATAGCCCTTTCTGATGAAGTGTGGCATTTCTGACATTATTTGATGTGCAAGAGTAACTGCATTAGTCAAAGGCTACGCTTGAATAGTTATCACTATAAGCCCATGCCCTGGGAGTATTGTATTCAGTTCCCTCATTATTTCCAGCCCTGCAGGTTATACCAAGAGTTGCTATTAGTACATTACAATCATAAAATGAAGGTAGTCACTTTCTATAAGGGTCAAGTTTACTCCTAGGATCTGGCAAACTCCATTTCACAGCTTGGATGGACTGGCAGTGCCCCCTTCCAAGCTTTTCTGCTGCCTGGCTGCTGTGCTTGCAGCCTTGCTCTACCTTCTTGGGTCCAAGACTTGCTCGGACAACACTAAAACATTTAACAAAATCTAGCAATACAACATCTGTATGACGTAGCCATCAGCCTGTTCACCTTACACAAATCTCTACGCCATTCACCAAAGATACAGTCCATGGTATCTGAGGAGCGTTTGGGGTACTGCACACTGCTATAAGACAGAGCATTTTGTGTGTACTTAGCACTTGATAATCATAGAATCATTAAGATTGGAAGAGACCTTTAAGATCATCAAGTCCAGCCGTCAACCTAACACCTCCATGCCCACTAAATCATGGGTGGTGTTAGGTTGATAATAATATATTTATATTATATTATAGTAACATGCCCACTAAATCGCATCCATGCACTTCTAGAACGCCTCCAGGGATGGTGACTCCATCACCTCCTTGGGCAACCTGTTCCAGTGCCTGACTCCTCTTGCAGTAAATAAATCTTTCCTAAAATCCAATCTAAACCTCCCCCGGTGCAACTTGAAGCCATTATCTCTTGTCCTGTCACTGGTTACATGGAAGAAGACACCAACACCCACCTCTCTACAACCTCCTTTCAGGTAGTTGTAGAGAGTGAGAAGGTCTACCCTTAGTCTCCTTTTCTCTAAACTAAACAATCCCAACTCCCTCAGCAGCTCTTCACAAGACTTGTTCTCCAGATCCCTCACCAGTTTCATTGCTCTTCTCTGGACATGCTCCAGCATCTCAATGTAGTTCTTGTAGTGAGGGGCCCAAAACTGAAAGCACAATTCAAAAGTGTGACTCAAAGCACAATGCTTCCACACCATGTCTATTGTTCGTTAATGACTTTTTTTTTGCAAAACCAGTGAGATCACTTCTGCTAAAGCAGTATTTAACAGAGGTGCCTCACATCTGATCAACATCAGTCAGCGAGACAGAAGCCATAAGATGTTAGAGTAAAACCTTAATGCAGCTGGTAGATGGTGCTTCGCCTTGGAGGCACAGCAAAAAGCCTTGTTTGGCTGCATTTGTTGTCTACGTTCAACGTCTTTAAATGTGGCACCTTTCTCTATAAATAACCCCTATGCTTACCTTAATTACAGTCCTAACCAACACTAGTAAAAGAGTAACATCACAACTGCACCTCAACTAATTTTTTGTGATCTTAAATGGTAACAGAGTTTCAGCAATACATAAGAAAGATTTTTAATCAACTCTTTTCTTGGATGCTTTCTCAGAAAAGATCAATCTTCAAGAAATCTCAGATCTGTGGCATGAACTCCTAAAGCAACAACAATCTTTTTTGACCCTGCCTTTCCCAACAGAAGTTTACAAGAGTGTATTCAAAACATAAATCTAAATTCCAAAATATTCCTCGGCATGATTTTTTTTTCTGAGAAAAAGCTCAAAAAAAAAAGTATTTAAATGTTGTGGTGTTAGTCAGGGTAAAAAAAACATACATGGAATATCAGTACTACATATTTAACAATATGTACATATTTATTTATATATATATCTTTCTAAAATGTCTACACAGACTACAAATATGCCTAGTAAACACAAAGTTAGTGGAGAGAACTGAGAGGTTTTCTTTGTTACGCTTTGGGTTTGGTAAAACTTCTTAATCCAAGCATAGCCAGAGAAATGTCAAAAGTTTAAGGAAAGATTACTTATTTTGATCACTCTCTAAGCTGCTATTATAGTGGCCAAATAGGGCAACATGTTAGTTACCAGCATGGCTTATGGTCTCTCTCCTGCTGCTGTGCTTGTCACTGTCTGTAAGGTGTACGGTTTATGCTGAGTACATCCACACTTCCTAGGAAGCAGGTGTTAACCCCCATATGGCGTGTGTGACAGTCCTTTCACTGCAGGCTGTAATGCCCAGGTTTCAGGAAGGCTGTTCTTCAAAGGCCAAGAATCCCAAAACCGGAGCGCATGTTACGACTGGTGCTAACAGCACCAGGAGCAAGGAACAAATGGAGCATTCTCACTTTAAATACAACTGCGGTTGAACTAATTGGCTCCTGGTGCTAGAAGAGCTAAACCAGTGTGAGGCTCTGCCCCTGCCACTGCCTGCGTAGGAGAGGAGAAGCCCAGAACAGCAACGCTGCATAACGACCCAGGAGCAGTAAAATGATGTATGAGCACTCCGCTCGTTTTCACAAGGCAGCAGTGGAACACTAACTTGTTTCCATGGCAACCTTGAAAAAGAATTACAGCTTTAAAATTGACTGAATGGTAGCCCCATGAAAAAGTAAAGGGCAGACCATATCTTTCTAAAATATAATTTAGTACTAAGTCACCTGAACAGTATTAGCTAAAAGGATTTCAGCACTAGACTTGGGAAGTGACCCACTTGGGATATGGAGTGTTAGGTTTTTCTAATGGCGTGCTTTAGATCTGAACGGCCTGGCGGACACTCCATAGCGTATGGCATAAAAGAAGAGGAAAAAACCTTTCTGCCTGAAAACTCTTATCAGAAAAACAAGAAATTATTGAGGTGAAGGGGAGGGGAATAGCCTGATAGATAACTGGCACTTTTGTAAAGAAACAGCAACACACATGTTGAGTGCCTCCTATGAAAAAACATGGGGAAGAGAAATGTGGTGGAAATGAAACAATCCTTGGGGTGAGTAAGGGGAAGCTTCTATATTTGGTCTGGAAACACACCCAGTTAGACTAGGGGTGAGCATCTGCCTCTAGCGTGATGCATTATCCTGCTCTCGGAAAGCTGCTCAAGTCTAATCCTGAAGTCCGTGAACATTTCAGGAAGTTTTTTTGGCAGGAAAATCTCCCATTACCTTCAGCAAAAGTTGAGAAAAATGCTCAGGATTTGGTTCCTTACATGAAATCTGAGGGCTGGGGAGAAGGGAATGGAGTGGTAATTTGTACATGCATGATTTTTTTACATGACAATAGTTAGAAAAAAATCAGATTTATTATAGGAGACAAATTTGGGAAAGCAGAAAACATTAGTGCATTAGTTACAGACTTAGCAGTAATGCAACATTTGGGAAGTTGGGGCATACTAATTTAGAGAGGCAGATCTGTAGCTGTTATAAACTGACAACTGCACAGTTCACGATTTGGTCAAGCAAATGTAATTGCATATTACAGAAATAAGTACTTTACCAAGAAATACAGCCAATACACTACTGGGAACAGTGTAATACTATAAAAACAGACTTCCACACAGGTCAGGGCCCTGTTCAGCTCCTCCTGCAGTCAGATGTTACTGTGTGAGTTGTGTAGAAATCCTGGTGCCCCTGCTGTCTTTCAATGATTTACAAAACACAAATGTCTGTAAAACCACATTGAAAAGTCTTGTTCAAAAAATAAGTACAAGCATTGACCTCAATTTCCAGAAATGGCCACAAGAAGGAATTATTTCTGTACTTGTGTAAACAAGGGCTTCAATCTATGGCCTTTTTTTTTTCCAGCAGAAACCTGCACAGATCCTGTTTTCACAAAACCACTGCTTTTGAGTCTTAGCAAAGCAGGTGTCCTGATTCTCAAGAATGATCAACACTGTTAATCCCTTAGGCTGGGATTTTCAAAAGACTTTCAAATGAAAAACCCCAATGAAAGAAAAATGAACTCTCAGGCACCTTGGCCACCCCTCTCTGTGGGCCCCAGCGCTGGCACCCAGCAGCGAAGAAGCCCGAGGCCACAGCTTGGTTCCCTGCGTACAGGCTCTTTTTGCCCTCTTCTGGGAACACTTGCTTAAAACATCACATTAAGGTATAGGTTGAAACAAATCACAAGTGTGCTTAATAACGTATAAAATAGCTTAGTAAAATTGTCATGAAAATTTAAAAGCTTGGGCAAAAAACCTACACCTCTGCCATTTATACTGATGACAATGATAATGAAAAAAATAATGATGTTTTAACTCACCCATCAAAAAAATTTATTCACCCTGAGAGAGTAGAACTGTGCAAAGCTGGTGGAAAGATATACTTACCTTGAATTTATAAACTGTTCCTCAGATAAAGAAATACAGGATGAGGAGTTGCCTCATTTACATTCATTCAGCCACCCTTAGCCACTTTTTTAGCCAAGTGCATGCAATTCTGTGAAGTCATTAGAGCTTCTAAGAGAGAAGCCCTACTCCTGACCCTGATCTCACTGTCCATTTGTACAGGTTCACCAGAGGCAATGATGACTCCTTGTGTGCACCAACTGCCAGCACCTACAGCCCTGCTGGGCACCATGGCAGCCTGCAGCTCACTGCCTGCAGCCCATCGCATGTGCAAAGTGTGAGGTAAGGAGTCGGGACCAGAAGAGGTATTTCCTTATGGTAGTGGTCTGTCTGGCCTGCCTTACCTAAGACTGCTTAACAGTCTTTCTGCTTAATAAAAGGCAAACAATTTTTCCTTACTTCAGCAGCTAAATAGCAGCTGAGAAAATAGAAGTCACATTATCATTATTAAACTGAAAAGGCAATTCCATTGCACCTGTTTCTTGCTGGTTGATGTCCGGAGAAATTCCACATCCTGAACTAGAGCTTTGCCATCAATGAGGTCTAGAAACAAAACAGAAAACACAGAAGATTGTTTACTCTTGAAATTACATGCTGAAAGACTCTGAAGGAACAGACGGCAGGAGGGGAATTGAACAGGAAGGGTTATGGCAAGGAGATCATATAATTTCACAAGGTAGATGTTTCTATTTAGGAATTGTTCCATTTCAGAGGAGGGTCCAAGCTGGTCAACTTGTCTGGACATGGCAGAGCAGGGCTGATACTGAAAGCAGGATGTGAAGAAGAAAATGTGGCTTCTTAAAGATGAGTCTGAAGAGGGCACGTCTCTTTTACAGGGAGAAGCACATGGCATTTGTAATCAGAGCACACCAGCAGCAGGCAGCCTTCCATTTAATGAAGACAGTGTAACAAGAAGAAAAGGAGAGAGAGGACACCCTGAGCTGCGGATGGCTTAGGGCAATGGAGGTATGAGAAAGGGCTTTTGGGAATGCTGCTGTGCTCTCAGACATATTCCTCTGAGTGTTTATGCCCACTCCTCCCTAGCTGTAGATAAATGAAACCGAAGCAGTTCTTCCATGACCTTGTCTGGCATCACCCCTCTGCCCTCACCATGGTATCATGAGGTATGCTTCAGTGTAAATAGACACACATATTTAGCATTTAGCCACATCAGGTCTAAGTTCCAGCTTTTTAGTCCTGTGGAAAACAGTAAGGCAAACTTAAGCAACTTGGCATCGCAAAGAACGAGAATCTCAACAGCAAATTGCTCCTTGCAGCGCCCAGCAGCAGACCTTGTAAATGACTATGATTGAATCCATTCTAAATTAATTTGGAAGCATGTGGGATTTGAAGACAGAAGAACTGATCACAGCACTGTTAATTGGGCCTGCCCTCTTAGCCCCCTGCCCCATCAGCCCAGCTAAGCAGCTGTCCCAGCAAAGGGAGAGAAGTTGAGGCAAGCAAAAAGCTCTGACAAGAATTTAAATGAAATAAAATAGCCAAATTCGCCGCTCCATTGACTTCACTGAGGTTAAGTCTGCAGAGAGCTTGAACCAAATGCCATAATGAATATAAATACAAGAACAAGCCTGATAAGCGTGCCATTTCCGCTGCGCCCCTCTCTGAATGCTCTTGCTCTCAGCTCCCCGAGAAGCTGCGAGCAGGCACTGAGCTCTCTGTGCTGCGCAGTGACTCACAAAGCATGTTTGCTGTCACCTCTGCCTGCAGTCCTGTCAACAACAGGGGTATGGGGTCCATTACCCCACTAGAAATGAGATCCGAATGAGGCACGCCACTCTCCTGCACTCAGCCCCAGATGTGCTTGGTACCTCCTGGCTGCTCCCACCATGGGGCTGGGGACTGCCCCACTCACACAGAGCTGGGAAAGAGGGCCCTAATTACAAATAATTATTACAAATCCCAAATAAGTGTCGGGGCGTGACGGATGCAGTAATGCTGAGGCATGCACAGCAGGAAAGCATCAGGCATTTTGAGACTTTTACTGTCAAAGAGAGAGGTGCAAGTGCCCCCTCCCCAGCTGCTGGAAGGGGGGCTGTGAGCAGCCCTCAAAGGGTCACGGTGCTTTATGTGCACTGCGTGCCCAGATAAGGCTCCTGGTAATGACTTGCCCAGCGGAGCCCTTAAAACAGATTACGGATGACAAAGCAGGAATCCAAGGCAAATTTTTGGAGCTGATGAGTGTAAAAGAGCTCACATCTTTATATACCAGCTGAGTAAGTTTAGGAGAGAGTCACTGGGGTGCAATAAGCACGACTCCACATTACGTCACTTTTAAGAGTAAAACTTCGTAATCTTTGGCAACTTCTGCATCCTGAAAAGCAGAGTTTGAACAGTTACCACACACTGAACACCTCCTATATCCAGGAGACCATTACTGCTCAACTAACTTGTCCCTCGGGTGACTTTGGGTGAGCCACTTGTCCAAATGCTCCCCTGCTGCGTGAGGACAGCAAGAGCTGTGGCAGGCAGGGAGCTCGGTTTGGGTCAGCCAAGTGACTCCCTAGCCCTGGCAAGGCTGCCACCCTACTACGGCCTCCTGAATGGGGAGGGCACCATGAATGCAGGCCCTATATGAGCCCATGGTTACCTGAGTCTTTACGACTGACTCCTCAGGCGTGGTATTTACAGGAACTGAAATCAATTAAATATTCTAGAATTCTTCATCTTTAGGCAGCAGCTCATCCTGCACTAATTAGTGCAAATGGGAAGGTGGGCGAGTGGGGGGGGGGGAAGCCGAGTTTAAACACTACAATGACAGATGCATTTTATAGGATTTAATGATTCATTCTGAGGCATAATCATCTTTTCAAATACTTATTACCAGGTACTATTGAAGGACTGTCTGTTTTCAGGGTTGTACTCATCACAGGTCAGATCCAAAACCAATTGAAGATATTGCAAAGACTTAAATGCCTTTGATGTGGGACACAGCTGACATGTTAAGAAATAAATCTAATTAAATTCCCTGTTCACATAGATATATGTGAATACAGGTATACAAAATGTTCTGGAAGGTGGATGTGATATCAGTTCAAACCCAGCTGTCTTCTGTGATTGTTGATGAGCCACTGGTTGTGTTTGTGCTTAAAATACAGCAAGATTTCCAAATAACAATTCATGATTTTTGGCGACCCTGCCCACCCTGAGAGATGCTCCAGCAGCTGGTGTGGCAGAGCATCCATCTCTTGCACACCAGACATTGTTATACTTCTTATTGGCTCTTCAGAAGTGAACTCAGCTAAAATCCTTGAACTATTTTTGAAGATTTTAACCATATTAGAGCAATCTATTAAATATCTTACCTGTGTTTCACATGAGGTTCTTGTAGAAACTAGCAAAACACTCTTTAAGGCTAAAAAAAACCCAGAATCCGGCTGTTCTGTAAAAGCTATTGAACAGAGATTCCAGAGCAGAAATTCAGATCTTTTTAAGCCCAGTCCAGTTATCATCTTATTTTATCTGCCTTTCCAGTAGTCTGTAGGTGTTTTGCATGCAATACTAAAAAAAGGCCACAGTCAAGTCTGTTTATCATAATTAGAATGATAATAGTTAGAAAAGCAACGAAGCTGGTGAAGGGTCTGGAGTCACCATCCCTGGAGGTGTTCAAGCAGTGCATGGATGTGGCACTTCAGAACACGGTTTACTGGGCATGGTGGTGTTAGGTTGGTGGTTGGACTTGATGATCTTTGAAGTGTCTTCCAACCTTAATGATTCTGTGATTCTGTAGTTACAGCACAGGTGATGTCTTCTACTTTGGGTGTCTCAAATACTACCAGGGCTGTATATCAGAGCATTTCAAAAACCAAAAAGATAATTTAGCTGGCACTTCAACAGAAGCGAAAGAAATTTCATCTCTTCCATTCCATTCTTTATTCATGGGCATTCTTAGATGGGATCAGACCCCGAATCCACTTAGTGCAGCTTGCTGTCTCCAAGGATGGCAAGCAAGAGGTGAACAGGAGAGAAAGTGAGAACTGGAGGTCATGGGTATAATGTGTCACCATATAACTCTCTTCATAATTCCCAATAAAAAGACAAAGACCAAAGCCAGCTCCAAGATAAGCTGCTATTCCATGGCTGCAAACCATCACACCACAAAGCGAGTGTGCTCCCAAGGTGGAAATTCCACATCTAGAGCCTGCTCTGTTTTCCGGGTGGCAGCTGGGCCCAAAACAACCTCTGGCAAATGCAGCGTAATGTACGTAAGCTGCTTGTTCTTCCAACTTCATCTGCAGTGATAATTAATGAATCTGACAAGCACCAGACGCTCTCTCTTCGCATCATCTTTGAATGATTTGCCACAGAGGGTACATCACTGCCTGAACACCTCGCCTACCACCGTGGTGAATATTTATACAGATTTGTCACCATGAGCTAGCATGGTTTTGCAATAATCGTTAATCTGCTATCTCGTGTTTAATTGCTCTTATCTGCTGCTGCAGACAAAAGGAGCAGTTCATTAGGCAGGAGCAGCTCACTGGCAACATCCCTCCTCTAACTCAGGCCTGGAGCTGGAGGGTGCCGGACCCGCTCCCTCCCTTCTCCGGCTGTAGGGATCCACGGTCTGTGATCACTCATGCTGGAGAGCTGCTGGATTCTGGGGGTGTCTGTGCGGTGCCCAGGGCTGCAGGCTTTCCTGGGAGGGCTGCCCTTGTGCTGTGGCGGGGCTGTCACGCTGGTGGCAGCAGGGTGCAGGGCTGAGGCGAGTTCAGTACTGACCACACACCTCCCCAGCAAGCTGGACAAGCATTTGGCCATCAAGCAGCCTGAAGATTCAGCCAAGCTTGCCTTTGCTCATCCCACTCTCCCCTTTTCTCCCTGTGTCCCATGGCACTGCAGCAGTCTCTGCTCCAGGCACTGCCTGGGTGCTGTGCCCCACAGCCTTGCGATGCATCACCCTGACATATGCTTTCCCCGAAGGCCTGGCTTATGGCAAAAAAAACCCCAACAAACCATGAGGGGTCAGGTAATGTGATTGGCTGCCAGCTCTCGTTCTTCATGCTAAGAATGTGAAGTATGTGCCTGCCAAAAATAACACCACCATATACACAAATACAACTTGGCCATCAGATAGGAAAAACCTGGCAGCTTCCTGGTGAGAGATGTGAATACAGCTCTTCTGGAACAGAAGGAGCAGAGAAACGTAGTATCTACATAACTGAGTTTTCTCTGCTGTGTGCTCCAAATGACACCTTGTGCTCAGAGGCCCTTGGGCACAAAGAATCAGGGTAGCTGGGATGTGTAAAATAATACGTTTCGTTTTGGGGTAATAATATGTCTTTCAAATGAGAATGGCCTATTGCTGCAAGCTTCAAAGAAACAGTCACTGCACTTTTTAAAGCCCAAATAGGCATTTTATGATGCAAAGGATAAATCTGTCAGTAAAGATACTCGTAAGTCAAGTAAATACAGCTGTTCTCTTACATGAAGAGCTAGATATTATATTGTCGGGAAAATTCTGTCCTCTCTTAAAAGGGAGCAAAGAAAAAGGGAAAAACAGAAAGGCAGAAAGGTGGGGAGTTTTTTTCTACACCCTGCAGCACTGAGCTGCTGCCAGATACACATTGACTGGGGGTGGGCTCTGGCACCAGTACATTCAGCGCCAGTGGTGTCTGTAGTGGGGGAGGAGGATGTGCAAGCTGCCATCCCCTGAAAACATGCTCTGTTTGCTCCTTCTGAGCATCAGCTGGGCTCTCAGATCAGCTCCTTGGCAAGCTGTTAATTCCTCAGGTCTGCGGCAAGAAAGGAAACAAGGACCTGATGTGGGAGACCTGTGTATGCCTTCATGCAACACACAATAGAAGGAAATAATGCGTGAGGAGAAAGGGACATTCTAACACTGGCTTAGTTAAACAATAGTAGGACAGTAGCTGACACAACTACTTTGTCCCAACCATGATAATTTCCAAAGCTGAGAAGAAAAGAGAGGAAAGAGACTAATATTCAGATCCTGGAGCTGGGGAATAAGCAGAGGGCCAGGGTTCAAGCTGACGGCAGCACAGAAGCCTACCCTGGAGCAGGTGCATGGTGAAGGAGGCACTTCCACGGTGGCAGCATTTCAGACATAGACATGCAGGTGCCTACAGACCTAGAGCTGTGCATCACGGGCAGGCACAGCGTGGTAGGCAACAGGGAGCTAGGGAAAGCTGGTGTGCACGTACCTGTACGACACTGCAAAATCTCACATGCCTACAGGTTATGCTGTCACAAATGCAGACGTAAACAGCTAGAGTTGCATGACTCGTTGACTTAACAAAGCCTGCAAGAAAGACCCGTATTTCCCTCATTTTTTATGCTTTATAGTTCTGACAATAAGAAATAAATACTGCTCTTTTCTGAAGATATTCCAGGTCTCAAGTGGGACTCTTGCATTATCATGGGTATGAAGTAAAAGACTTCCAAAACTCATCTTAGAAGGACTGAACCTTGTTGCCTCAGGTGGAGGGATGTACAAAAAACAGTAGCTGTTCAATACCAGACTGCAGTATCAGCTATAAAGCTGCAGGATCAAAGGTCTGTCTAGCTCAGCAGACTGCCACTGGCACTGGCCAACAAGCGATACTGAAGGCAGGCTGCAAGGGCAGGCAAGTCCTGAGCAGTCTTCCTTGCATGCTAGTCCCCTTCTAGACAGCACTCCTGACTTTCACCTGCCAGCAGCTCAGCATTTTGTGAGCCAGCCTTCAGACCACAATAGCTAATATGCAGTAATATCTGTATCCTTTATGCATGCGTTTAAATCCTATTTGAACTTCTCATCTGAAGTTGAATCCCATCTAACTTGAATCCCAATAACTTTGTAAGCACAAGCTTTGCACTCACAACGGTAGCTCTTTAGGGTCCAGCACAAGCCATTAGTCCTTCAGTTGGGCCTGTAGCCCAGCTGGGTTCGCCCTGGAGCCACTGTGCGACAAGGCAGCGCGGGGGCTGGCCAAGGCCTGCTGCCAGGCGCCCACCCAGCCACATCTCCTCTCTTCCTCTCGAGCAGGGCGGAGATGTGTAACTTCCTAAAGATGCACCTTGGTGAACTCCAGGTGATTTGCTGAAATCTCAAAACAAGTGGCTGAAGGAGTAGATTGCGGTTTGGTTCTTCCTGCGTCGTGCTTAATATTTTAATGTGCCTGATGTTTCAATGACTGCCCGCCCTCCTCTCATTGCATTCCCTGCCAAAGCTGCGTTCTCTGCCGCTCCCAGTGTACACACCAGCCCTTTGCTTGTCTCCCTGAGGCTTTCACTGAAAGGCTACTTTCTCTGGCACAGCACATAAGGGATTTACATTGGATTGCAAACGAATGATAAAGCCTATAATTCTAATTACAGAAACAGGTGTATCCTGTAGATTTTCCCTTCATAAACCAAGCTGCCAAGAGAGTGGTGCTCTTGCGAGGACCACAGGGCTCTTCCACCATTGGGCACGCTGCTCTGCAGTGAGGTGGTGGCAGGTGATGCTGGGGCTTTCGGTGTGCCCAGTCCCTCACAACTGGCTACTGTTGGCCACCCATCCCCCCATGTGCACAGGAGCAGGAGGTAACCAGGGCTGGATGCAGTGCTTTATTCGTAGAGGAGGTTCTCAGGAATAGGGCTTGAGCGCATGTTTATTCAGGATTAGTCCACCTGTAATTGAATGTGTTTCAGTGCTGCAGGGATTGCTCCTCCAGAACAGCTCGGGAATAATTGAATAATAAGAAAGAGAGAGGGGACAAAAAAGCCATGGAGTTAAGTGAGCTTTGGATGCATGCTGTCCCTATGGCTTTTTGCAGCCCCAGTATTTCATAAGCGGCTCAGCAGCTGCCCAGCCTGTGGTAGCAGGCAGGTGAGGACACTTTAAGTCCTCACTTGTGACTGGTGCTCCCAGCCACTTTGATGTGCTGACACTTCAAAAGCAAGAGATGAGATAATGACAACTCACTTCCATCAGGAAGCAATTCAGTTCGTGTGGTTTTGAATTGTGTCTGCAACAAAGAAATCACATCACAAAGTGGCTTTAAGCACAATGAGCAACAGAGGAGCTGGAAAAATAATGGAACACTAAATGATCTACTGCAACTTTTCCAGGCATGCTCTTTTATACAGAAGCCCAGGTAATAAATTACCGTAATTTTGAACTTGGAGTATCTTATAAATATTTACCAGTTACAGTTCTTGCTAGCAAACAAATACTAGTTAAGATCTTCAATTCCTCCTTCTTCATTTGTTCAGCAGTCTTTAAATTGAACAAATTCCTACTGGGTTGTATTTCCTGTCTGTAGCTTCCATCCAAAGATAATAACTTCTGAAGAGCTTCTGAAAAATCAGGATAGCAGTTTTTGAGTCATGTGAGGGAAGGGAAAAGATATGCTTTTCCCATATGTTGTGATTGAAATGTTGGATTTGCCTAAGTCAAAACCAGCTGTAGCTATAAAATTTTCAACTTAGCTTGATTTATTGCCCTTATTGAAGAAGGAAAACCAAAACATGTCTCAAGATGATCCGCTCCATGGATTTTGAGTTAGGATATGAATGGTTAGGTCTGGCATATGTGCAACTGCAGTATTTTCTAGTGGAGTTTTCACAAAGCTCTTGAACAAGAGTGTTTTAGCTTGCGTGGCATTCAAGATCCAGAAATTCTAGCTGAGGATGAGAGCATTAAAGGATACTCACCATTCGTTTGCACTTAGAAATAACACTTCTGCTTACATTTGTTTATTCTTCAGTAGCGTTTAAATGCTCCACAGTCATCTGGCTGCGAGTTGCAATGATATCTTCGCTAGAGCGGCATCAGTAAGAGCCTTGTTGTCTTCAGTGAGACCACTGACAGCGTAAGGGGCTGCTGACGCTCACCCAAAGTACCAGTGTGACCCCTCACACGCCCTGACCCAGGGATCTGAAGCTGTAAAAGCAGACACGTGGAAGAATGTGGCAAGTAAGACTGGGAACAGAGACAGATAGAGAGAATGCAGGGCATCTGAACACCACCGTTTCCTGCACAAACACAGGATCCATTTAATAATGGCTAACTGCTTTTCAAAAACAAATGTCAATAGAAAGGCTTAAGAACATTCTTACTTTTCACAGAAAGGAGTGTATTTTGCTCTCACATTTTTTGTTTCGGGTCTTGATTTTTAGTTCCCTCTCCCCTTCCTGTCTTCCATTTTTCATCTCAGATGCGGTAAGATTAACACCCTTGTAGCACGTGTTCCCTTCCCCTCTTCATGTACCATCAGAGAAGGCACCCTGAAAGTGAGAGGTGCTATCTTGCACCTCCCTCCCTGGCATTGCAGTGAGATAGGAAATGGAGCTGTACTTTACTGCACAGCAGCTGAAATCTGGTCCTGGAGAAGTAAGAGACAAAAATTTCCATACATTTTGCTGGGGTGAACAAATCACACAGAAATAGATGAGTCACTTCACTCATCTCTATAGAGCGCTTTGAGTTCCTTAGGGACGCTGGTTTATTAGTGCAACATATGCACTTGTTTATCTGGGCACCCAAAAGCTGGTCTAATTTTTTGCAGTTATACCAGTTGGTCTAATGAAAGGTATCATCACTCCTTACAAACCCCATCCTACCTACGTCCTTAATATCACTGAAGCTGCAGCAAGATACCAGTTTGTTATCCCTAGAAGTCAAAGGTTGGTACAGGGATGATGCTGAAAACAGGGGTTAAAGACTGATATGGTCTCAGGAAGATTATACAATCACAACTGCATCTCATGTCAAATGTCAAAAAAGAAGCCCATCACCTAGCAGCTGACAAAAATACTAGGTTAATGCTGAAATGAATGAAGCCATATTGAACTACAGCCACTGAAATGTGGCGTGCTTGTTCTTGCAGGGGGTCAGGCTTCGACACCCCCCACCACCTTCTTGCCTCAAAGAGTGCTGCAAATAAAATCTTGCTGAGGTTTGAGAAGCAATTGGGGTCTGCATGAGAAAATTTGTCTGCCCTCAGTGCGGTGGTCAGGGCACACACGACTGGTCCTGGGACTGCAACTAGTGCAACTCTAGCTACTTGGATTCTGTTCCCCACCCCATGCTCTGCAGGTTTTGCTTTTGCTGGCAAAAGTTGTTTTCTCAGTGTCAAAAAATGAGCCAAAATCTACACTGTAAAATGATTTTTTTCACCTCTCTCACCTTTCTGTGGCAATTGGCAGGATTTGCAGGTTTCACATTACGTGTCAAGCTGCTTCCAGAGGCTCCAAACTCCTAAAAATCAATGAGATAGACACAGCCAAAGCTCAGGAATTTCTTGATTCATCACGTACCATACAGCATATAACAGTGTTTTAAAAGTAACATAACAACACACGTATACACAAACCTACACAGAATTACAGCTTCTCTACATTTTGGAGGGCTGAAATTTTGGGGAACTTGACAACATGTCTGCTTGCATTAGGTCAGTTCTCATCAACAGAGTGGTTACCAGTTCAGAGCTGTATGTGGGGAAGAGGTAGCAAACACACTCCTGATCTTACAGCTTTCCTCAACATTTAGGCTCTGTGCCTTGAGTAGAAATAAGGGAATCAGATAGCAATAAGTGTGATACCAGTATTAAGGTGCCCTTGGTCAGCATAGGACACCCACTTGTGTGGGAGAAGAGTCCTGAGGACGATCATGGCAGCAATGGTGCCAGTGGGAACACACTTGAAAGGAAGCAAAAAAAAAAAAGAAAAAGAAGGTATTATGATAAACTGTGGAGTAGAGTTGAGTCTATGTGTTAGGGCCAACCAAAAAATCCCCAAATAATCCTAGGTTGATTCCAAAGCTGAACTTCATAGCGGAAAAAGTGAGTGAGCTCCACTCATGTGCTTGTTCAGTAGGACTGAGCCTCATGGAGACCCAGGTCCTGAGGGTGCTGGGCGGAGGAGGGTGCAGGCAGGTGCTTTCCTGCTCAGAGGTCACCCCACTCAAATTGGGGGTTTCCTATCTACTTCTCCTGGTACACTGGGAAGAAACAGCAAGTGACTTGAAAAAAATCCCAACTAGCAAACAGGAAAATGTTTACTCATTCCCCTAGAAAAGAAAACCTGAACAACCTTTCAACAAAATCTGTTTTCCGCTGTCGGTGGAGTAATGAATCACAGTCTATTTACATACAAGAATTAGCAGCTTCCAATAGATGGATGGAAATGGAGACTAATTCAAAAGTGTCATTTTGTGAAGGGCATCAGTAACATTTCTGACACATTCTAGTTTTTGACCATCTGGCAATGTTGAGAGCTAAAATGATGTATAAACCTTGAGAGACCCCATTTGTAGCAGGAACTACTTTAGAATCAAAATTTAATGGAGTGAGATCTCAAATCAATGCCACCCTAATAATGCAGAATGGATTTGGGCCAGGACACAGTGCTGTTTATACTGGCATTCTCTGAAAGGCCAGAATTACAAATAAAGAGACTAAATCTTTCTCTCCTAAATTGAAAAAGATCTGCTAATAATCACTGTGAGCCAACAGAAAAATCCAGACCTCTCTAGAGACAAAGGAACAGCAAATATAAGCGGGAGGTCATTAGCTTAAGCTGTGCAATTGTTGCCCAAAGGGGCTCTTTTTCAAACCTGTCAGGAATTTCTTTCTAATAATTCAACTACTCAAAAAGTGTCTGTTCAGATACAGCAGAAGTCAAGAGTAATACATAAAGAAAGGACAGAGGGAAGAAGACACGAAATTGAGCAGTGAGTCCTAACCTGAGTCAAATGATTAGCACACGAGGAGTAATTCGGGGAGGCAGTCAGAGCTGAACTGCCAGTGGTGGGGCAAGTCTACACCCCTGCCTGCCTCAGTTTCTCCTTTGCAAAGCAGGAACAATGGCAGTGACCTTGTGAAGTCTTTCCCTTGACTACAGCACACACCACAGATGGAAAATGCTTGCAAAGGGAAAGTGCTTCTATTTTGGGATGAGGGAGGTGAGGCACGGAGCTGAGCGACTTATCTGCCGGCATACAGCGAGTCAGTGGCAGCTCCAGGAATAGCACATGGGTCTCTCGGCTCAACGGGAACAGATAATGCTTAATAAAGAATTTAAAGTAGCAATTAAGGGCGCACTTCTACCAACTTTCCATTAAACGAGGAATCCCCTGGCCTCCTTGGGAAGTAAATACAGCTCCGAGTGAATTAGGGGTGCAGACCTGGGATCTAGCTAACTGCTTTGGATTAACAGTGTCACTTGAAGTGTTTTAGCAAGCAAAAACCAAAGTCAGTGCTGAGGATTAAGATTTGAAAGCAAGTGCTGACATACTGAGGTCCTTGGAAATTTTGTCTGTTAGGAAATCTACTGTATAATTAAATTTGCAGTTTCCTTAGTGGGACCATCATTTTCTTCCATGAACAAAAAGATAAATTTCTTAGATATTCTGTCATGGAGTCTTCTAATGTAAAGAGGCTTGACAGACTGAATAAGTAACTCTACAGCTTTTAAGAATAATCTTTTTGATAGCAGCGATTCCCTGAGATGATAACCTTCCTAAAGACAACTAAGGAGTCCTCCAATGAGCTGAGAAGCGTGGTTTTGCCAGCCACAGAGGAATTGCAGTCATGACCTTGTCCAGACTCTCTGACAGGATTTTGGCAACGACTGCAGGAATTGGAGGCTCGGGAGGAAACGCAAACTTCCTGGTCGAAATGCCAGTTGATAAGTAATTCAATGGGAGCCCCTGGGCCGCGCTGGAGGGGGTGTGGATGCTGGCAGTACATTCAGATGAGATGAGAGTAGTGGTATTGTCAGGAAGGCGTCCCACAGCTGAGGCAGCCTGAGAAGAAGTCTTTCAGAAAGGCCTCTTCTGAAATAAGGCTTGCCTGCATCAAAATACCTGTAAATAATGTTATTGCTTCTGTAATGCAAGTTAGCCAACAACATTTCAAAAATCAACCTATTTGCAGGTTAGAAGATATCAAAGATTTCTACATTTGCTTCCTCTGTTATCTCCCCTTTTTAGCTACCATATATATGGATGGGGCTGCTGCCCTCCAGGCACCACAGCAATGGTTGTTGGGAAAGCCTCACTGGATGATTTTTTTTAAAATTCTAATTTATTCAGACCCGACGAGTAGCCTTAAGCTTTTGAGTGAGAAGGTTTAGTAGTCTCAGTTATTCTTCTACAGGAATTAATTATAACCAAATTCAAACCGGCACGCTGTCTCCACCAACCCAATCACAAATATGAGTCTACAACAGTATACAAATAATCTTTATCACGGAGTGTATAGTTACGGAGTTACAAAAATACAGGGCGTGGTATTTCCACACTGGCCTTTTATTTCAACAGCAATTCACAGCTACTAAGAGAAACCAGGCTGCTGTTCTGCATCTCTTCTGCCTCTCCTCTCCCTGGCTCACCTTAAGGTCACGCCAAGAGGCAAAGGAAACAGATGAGTATCTCCATGTTCCTCCACATATAAAGCAGCTGGTAGGAAGTGTTTTTATGCAAGCACAAACTAGAAGTATCTATAAAAAGCCCATTTATGCCAGGTATTAAACCAGAGTAAGTTTCACATGTCCTTTAGTTATGCTTAAAGAAGCCTCCTACTCTGAAATGACCCTGGTATCAAGAGAGGCAGCCAGTGCACTTTGGGGCAATTGAATGTGTCTTTCGCAGAAAATGACCCTCAAAGCACTGGAAAAATACCAAGATTTGTCCAGTGTGAACGTCTTCTCTGCTGTAGCTGAAAATTATCCTTCTGCCTGCATTTCACTCTTACTAGACCAGGAGGGTGCTCTGCTCGCCATGGACAATCTTTTGGGGTTCAGTCAAGCTCTGGTAGTTAAATACCCCACTACTGATGTTTGCACTTATGGTTCAGTGCGCAAGGACCCATGTAGGAATGAGTCATTTTTTTCTACTGCATTTCTTCCAGTCTCCTAGAGTAAAGAAGGCAGTTTCCTGCATCATAGTTTCTTTTCCCTTTGGTGCAAAATCAATCCTAAATTGGCCTGTGCTGAACTCTGATTATGTGACAGTTGGCTACAGGCTGCCCCGTGCAACCCTGCCTCAGAAACGCTCCGTACTGCAGCTGACAACAGACTTTCAGAAGCGCTGATACCCAGCTCCTCAGCAGGCATTTTAGCTGTTGGTTCCAGCTGACAGTAAAAGGAGCCCAGCCCCAGATACATTTTAAAAGCTGGGGCTGAAGTCTTCTGGAGCTGCCTGCATGAAGCAGCCAGATCCTGAGAAAATGCGGCATTCTTTCCAGGAACTAGGCTAGTTTGAATATCCATCCAGTTTGTTAAACATCTGAATGGGTATACATGTATGACAAACACTTTAAAAGCCAGTTTTCCCTTTTTGACATCAGTTTGATAGCTTATATGAAATAAGCCATATATTTTTTGTGCTAATTGAGTTTGTGTAACAAATTAAATAAAACAGAATTCTTTTAGGGAAATGAACTTTGTGAACTGCATGGCTGAATCCCAGGAGAACATACTTTGTTACATCTGAATAGCATTTTCTGACAGTCTGCAGTGGTGCATTCTCTTGGCAGGAGTCCCTCCATAATTCGCACACTACAGAGTGTAAAAAAAAGATTACTGTGAGATTCCTTGGTGAATCTACGTGCAAGAGAGCTCCTTCATGTGCCTTGGCAGCTACCTAGTGATAAAGAGTGAAAGATAAATTCACAACAAGGGTCCTCAGGAACTTCAGAGAGACAAATGGTCCTCTGATCACTGTGAAGCTACTTAGGGGTAGGGAAAAAAATTGTCAGCAAATTTCCATAAGCCAGAAATACATCCCAAGAAAATGTAAAACATTTCTGTAACCTTATCCTGCTCGAGTGTGATGGGTTCAGATTTAAGCCCAAATCCAGCAAAACACATAAGGGTGAATTTGAACTGAAAGCATACAGCCACTTCAGGAAGTGGAAAGGCGCACACAGCGTATGAGAAGGAAAAGGAAACCACCTGAACTTTCTGCCTTCTGCCCACAGCTGGAGAGCAGGAATTGTGGTCACCAAACAGAAAGCAAAGCATTCCTAAGAGCTTCTAGCAGACATGTGGTCACTCAACACCCAATTAGACCTTTGGGCCTTATAGCAGTGAAACACGATACAAGACAAAATATTACTGAATTTTGAAGAAAATTGCCTTTTTTTCTTCTGTGGACAATGTATTCACAGTTATGTCAATGGCTTGCAGACCAGCATGGCTTGAAGTATCAAGCCATTGATACTGATATTGATCTTGATACTGATACTGATATTGATATTGAAATTCATATTATCAATGCTCCCTTCCATCTGACTGTGAAAAGCCCTTTCCTGCAGTCGCTGCTGTCCTGTGTCTCGGCTGGAGGCAGAAGGCAGTATGAGAAGGACCATTCACAGGACTGCTTTTGCACTCCTAGGAAGAACAAACTTCCTGTCTGTGACCTTCACATGCAATGCTCCACACAGCTAGAGAGTTGCAATAACACTGTTTCCCTAACTTCATTTTGAGTAAGTACTGTCCCTCCCATTAAAGATCTTCATCGTAGTTAGGAATGAATAATCTGCTGTTATTGTGCCACAAAAGCAAGCATGTGCCATGTACACCAGATGTTAATGGCACTGTTGTATGGGAATATATGGGAGTGTAATGGCACCTCCCTGGCTCCACCAGCAGTTGGCAGTCCATATGGTGGTGGCACACACCCCATACTGATGGATGCTCAGCAGATGCTCTTCAAGAGCTAAATAATGCAAACAGAGGCTGGTGAGATCAATATACAGCCCTCACAGTTCAGGCACTGCTCACAGCCAACAAATGCAGTAATTTGGGGAGGGGGGCAGCTTTTAAAAAACAAATAGTCTTTAAAAAAATGCCAGTAAACATTTCAGCATTTTAAAAAAGTAGTTACAGATGCTGCTGAATGGAGAGTTGTACTTTGTTACCAAGCTTCTGCACCTTCATTTAAAAAATACGTATTTTGGAGAAATGTTTTAATTAAACTAAATGTTGCCTGGCCTTCAGGAATCTATATTTGCCTATCTCTGCCTGGGATTGTCCTCAAGACACTCGTGTGTGTGAGAGAGTGTGTGTGTGTGTGTACATGTGAGCATGCATACTTATGCATTCGTAAAGTGCTTATCCTCTCCTCTGAAAATATTGAGTCCCTCAAGACCAGGAACCTCCACTGGAGTGAATATAATCTGTCAGTTCCTCTGTACTGCTCAGATGGTTACACAAAACTATCAGAATCTAGATCTTCCCAGGATAATGCTAGGCTTATTTTTATTGTCATGGTTAAAGAAAAATAACCTCTCTGCTCATATCAATATTTTAGAGCATCTTCAGTGGTTGAAATTAGGTCAGGCGCAGCAAAACTGCTGGTAGTTGAGGGGAAATAAAGATCAATAAGGTTACCTAATACAGAGAGAGCACAGCCAGCAGCAATCATAATATTAGCACAATATGCATCAAAATCCGCTTATATGTGGGAGTCACAAGAAATGGAAACAAATACTAAAACCCACACAGAAGACGTAATTTATGATTCATGGGACGAGACAGGAATGCAATTTTCAGAAAAACAGCACTGAAAACAAAACAATCTGAAGGAAAACGCATTAGGTATCGGCCCCTTTGAAGAAAAAAGGCATAAGAGCTGCCAATGTTGCCCTGTACCTCCTCCATTTTGATACAGCAAGCAGCCGCAGGGAAATAAAAGTTAGAACTTAATATCCAAGGTCATTAGTGTTCTCCATAACAGATTACCCTCAAAAACATGTTAAAGAAGAAAATTGTTTTAAATATAAAATTGGAATAAGCCAAAATTAGCCCATAAACTTGAAATTGGAAAAAAAAATGCATTGCTAACACTTGTTAAAAAGAGCAAAAGCTGTAAGGGGTTTAATGCTTAATGTGAATTAACTCAGCTATGTGTATTACATTGCCAAAGTCATAGAAATGGCCCTCTAAATTGATTCTGGGACTGGTAGGCCTGCAGCAGATTTGCAAATGATAATGCATATATTAATAGATACTTTCACTAATTTCACTAATGACCAATTTTAATGCGAAATTTGGATTTGTAGATGAACAGAAACATTCCCATTCCATCATTTGTACACGTGCAAAGAATTCCACATCCCAGGACAGCCGCAGTACAGACTTATCCCTCCAAACCCATGGCCAGTGAGCACAAAGGGTTGCTCACCACCCTCATGGAGCTGACACCTTCTAGAGTATGTCTTGCAAAACGGTGCTTGGTTCTCAAAATGAATCCCTGTCTGCTTTAAGGCCTTGACAGCTGATGGGCATGGCAGCAGACATGTCCTGCTTCTTGCAGAATGCTGTGCTACTGCAGGCAGTTGGTCTCTGCAAAGGACACAAGCAGCGTGGCGTGGCTATGGCCCATTTATAAAGCAGGAAAAGTGAGAGATTGGCTGTGTGACAAAAAAGCTCCTCAGTCTCTGCCTCACCCCCACCTCCACCAGCTGAGACCTACCCTCTTCTGCACTCCAGCATGTGAGGACATGGACGTCTCTGATAAACCCCATGTTCCTGCGTCCAGAGGAAAGCCACCAGAAATACTTCAGAGACTTCTGAATAAGCAGCCGAGTGCACTGGAAGAGAGTGATCCTGCAGCCAATCTCTCAATTCCTACAAGCCTTTGTTAAAAAAAAAACCCAGAACTTCCAGTGTATAAGATTGGCTTTATCAGTTACCACCCAGCCAGCCAAATATCCTGGCTGATGTCTTTCGCTACCACTGTCGTGTTCCACCACCTCAAAGATCCAGTGGGCACCCTATATCTGAATGAATGGTGAAATTATTTCAGCTGCAACGTTAACTGTAGGGGCTTAAAGGTTTTTTTTTTTTCCTAAATTTTATTTATCTTGTAACTAAAATAACAATGAACACATGCAGAGACTCATTTTCTCTGCCTCTGGCTTCAAAAGGCTCTGGGAGTTGCTTGGACCCATTCAAAACCTCTTCCACTTTCAAGTGCCATCAAACATTATTCACTTACTGTAATGTGAATATCCAGACACAGTCTCTGCGTTTGATCTTTGTGGCCACCAAATCGTTACTTCCTTTCTCCATTCTTGTTCTATATTGCATTTTTGTGTGGAGGGTTTTTTTGTTTTTTTGTTTTTCCCTTTCTTAAAAAATCTCTCTGCTTTCACATTTCCTTCTAACTAGGATGCTTTTATAATTGTGTTCATGTTTGAATAACTGTGCCTTCCTGGGCATTCAATAAACCATCTCTGAAAATTTCCAGGTTTTATTACGTTAGTATGACTTGTCAAGAATGCTGCAAGCTTTGAAAAAAAAGCAGATAGTCATAGAATAATTCAAGTTAGAAGGAACCACAAAAGGTCACCTAATCCAGCCTTCCACTCAAAGCAGGGTCAACAAGAAGTCAGCATACTCATGCCTAAGAGGTGCCTTATGCTGTGTGCACTGAGGAGAGGTTCACATTATGAATATCTAGGCAGTAGCTACATCACTGAGTCGCTCACTTGGATGTCCCTCATGTCCAAGTTCAATATGTATCTCTCCAGTGGTAAGTTTTATCTTAGCAATGCCCTCCTACCCTGAACTTTAGAAACCAAACATGCAGAACATGCAGCCCAACTTGAATTGACCCATGATTAGTTTTTCTTCCCATTTGCAGACACCCAAGGAGCATCAAAAGCAGCATGCCCTCCTTCTTTACTTTACTAGATGAAAACTTAACTTAGTCCAGAGCGTGAGACATGAGGTGGAGGAAATCTGCTAACAGTTCACAGTGTCTCTGATACAAAATAACCCACCCTTGCCTCTTCCCCACATTGTACCCATGCAAAACATATTTTAGCATTTCATTCTGCTTTGGCATCTACCAGCTGTTCTGGTTTTTCTCACATTCAACTTCATACACAATTCTTCAAATTATTTAGACTCTACAGATAGCCAAAGCTGTGTCATTTCCATTTCCATTTGCGATTTAATTTGTCCTAGCCCCAATGTTTAATTTGTAAAATGCTCCAGCGGAGCTAGCTGCTCACCGGTCTTTCAAATAAATACAGCTCATGGTGCAAGCTTTCAGCATGAAACCACGCGGAGTTTCAGAGAAATGGCGGGGTCTCCCCTCTTCATTCTTCCCACAGTCCTACATTCCCATAACTATGAAGCATAATCTTATAAATCAGCAGAGAATTTGGTCTTGACAGCTGTGCCATCTTGTTTTATGTGTTACCTTGAAACGCTTTCAGCTAATTTCACTTCTATGAAAAAATAATAAAAAAAAGTATTTGCAGGCTTCATATATTGACTTAGTCACTTACATAAATCTTTTCTTTTTGGTAGATTGTGGTTTTGCTTTCTTTCTTCCCTGTGAAATAATTCAGTAACCAAATTTCCTTTAAGAGGTGAGGTGGTAAGCTTGCTTTACTCCATACACCTGGTATGATACCAGCTTCACGCAAGCGGGACACTAGCACACACGTAGAGGGGTGTCTTGAAGACATACACAGTCCAAATGCTACAGAATAGTTTATGTGCACAAGCAAAAGATTGAAGTTTCCTCTAATACTATCATCAGTTCTGGGTGCTCTTGGGCCCCAGGGAACCCATCCTGTTGCTCTCTGAAGCTGCTGCCCTTACCACAGCTGATGATCCCCTGATGATCCCCTGGAGAGTCTTGCTCATAGTCATTGGACATGAACTGAAACCGAAGCTGTCAGGGACAGCACTATACCAAGTTGCTTGCTGATGCTGGTATTAAACTCCATACTCACAGCCTTGCAAAGGTTTCCATTGCAGGCCCAGCAGTGCAACATACCAAGACTGCAAGGTCTACTCATATTCCTAGATCTTCTTTAGAGGAAGCCCAGCTGCAGCAATGCAATGCTTAGAGGAAAGCTGGCAGCAGTGGGGTCAGAGAAGGCCTGATGTGCACCAAGGAAGGGGGATTATGCATAGACAACTTTTTTTCAGGAAAAATATGAAGCAGAAATTTGCAACAAACTTCATGATGATGTCTCTCAGAACCTGAAGATACCAGTTTCATGAGTATAATCATACCAAACAGAAGTGGAATCAAGGCTAACAAGCCCTTAAATTGATAGTTTATCCTTTTGAGGATATGGACATTAAGGACACCTTAAGTTGAAAACATATAAAGCATATCTTGGTCATGAGCAACGGGAGAAGGTGATGATTGTCTGCATCTGTGGAAAGACAAATGGCATTAAGAAAATTTTCTAGCAGGGTGATCACTAAAACCACAATACACTTGAAGAGTTCTAATTAGATCTTTTCAGACTATTGGACTGAATCTCTCAATGATGGACAACATATAGCAGACTATTTGAACTTGTTTAGTTATGGGGATGCTCTTAAAATCATCCCTGGTAAACAAAAAAACCCCACCCTACGTGGAGTGGCTTTATGCTGGCTGTGGCATTCCCAGAATAGAGCTATCACGTGCAAGCACACTGCTGAGTATAAACCTGAAGGATCATGCCACATTCCTTTTATGCAAGTGTGGGTTTTAGGCGTCTTAGGCTCTAGACATTTCCCAAAGAAAATATTCCAGATTTCCTATATGAATGCTATTACCATTGTTGCAACAGTGTAAGATACACAGAAGTCAGCTCTGAAAACAGAATCACAGAATGTTAGGAGTCGGAAGG
>NW_010209395.1:6044-6473 GCF_000695765.1 Mesitornis unicolor | reverse complement strand
TATATTTCTTTTCCCAGCCATATATTTTCCTATTTCCACACATTCCCTGTCCCACACGAGCGTCAGACCATGCCCCCCTCTCCAGCCCTTTTCCAAACCACTTGCTGAGCCTCCATTTACCTTTTTATGGGAAAAACATGGGGAGAAAGCGTAAGAATCGCCAGCCCGGGTGGAGGTAACGCAGGAACAGCCTGGGAGCTGGGAGGCACCTATTTATAAGCTGAACTGCATCTTATTTTGCATCTGCCTCTGCTCTCCCTGTTCCTCCTCATCTTAGACAACGGATGGGGTTGCTCTTTATTTATTTTTTTTTTTAATTCTTCTTATTATTGTCATCAAATGAGGGTTTTTCCCGGAAGGCAGAACCAGGCAGCTTCTGGGCAGAGCAATTACACTCCTGACATCCCAACCTCCTGCCCCAACGGGCCT
>NW_010209395.1:5416-5977 GCF_000695765.1 Mesitornis unicolor | reverse complement strand
GCACGCACACCGGGACGGCGCCACAGCCCCACCGAGGGTCCCAGGGAGGAAGATGCCGCTGCTGGGTGATGAAGGAAGGGGGAAACTGGCTCCCCAAAATCCATCCCTGGATCTGAAGGATGAGGCCGCTCTGGTTTTGCCCCTCGCGTGGCTGCTTTTTGTGGGTAGTTGCAGGGGTTTGAACCCCAGCCCGAAGCACTGCTGGTCTCAACAGACACACACACGGATGGATGTAAGGACCACGAGAGCATTGGGGCAGCCTGGCACCACGCAGCATCCCCGATCCCATCCCAGCACTGAGCACCACAGGCACCTGCAGCCGCAATGGGGCACAAAAGCTCCCCGTGGTACCACAAGGGATGCACACATATGGTACACCCAGTACTTTATCTATGTGTGCCCAGTCAATCCCAGCACCCTTACTGGAAACAGGACAGCTCAATCCCACCACACTCACCCCATCCCAAATTCCCATGCTGGGATGCCAGCAGCAAGCTCCCTGCCCTGACAGTCACCGCACACCAGTTGATGATGATGATGATGATGATGATGATGATGATG
>NW_010209395.1:0-5385 GCF_000695765.1 Mesitornis unicolor | reverse complement strand
ATTATTATTTTTATTTTATTTTATTTAAATGCCATTTTAGGACTTGGACAGAGGCAGCCAGGCTCCTATTGATTTATTCGGTTCATCAAGAATAAATCAAACTAAACCTCACTTTCCCCCGCTGAGCTGGAACGTGCGCTCCTCTCCAGAGCCCTAAACATAGATAAGCAGCCGGGAGGATATTCGGGGGAAGTATCGTATATTCTGCCTCTATTCTTATCCTATTCTCCAGGCAGCCAATTTTGGCCACTGTTTGAGATAAAACCCAAGGCTACACTGATATTTTGTGGTTTGCTCCTCTGATCTGCCCCAGCTCCTCTTCTAATCTTAGCCAGGGGATTAAACCCCTGCTAATTCACCCCCAAAACCCAACCCAGACCGCCCCTAAAAATAACCCCGTGCTCTTTTCCCCCTCCAAATCACTCGTTCAGAAGGCGGCAGGGAGGAAGGGGGAGAAGATGCGCTGGGTTTTTCAACAGTTTGGTGCCTCCCACTGAAATCCCAGCGTCTCCCGTTTCGGGGCTGGGTTGTTTGAGAGGAGCTTTTGGCACATTACTCATCCCTTTCGCCCGAGTTGCATAACGCCACGGCTAAAAATTGCATCGCACCGGCTCCGTGTCAGCTCTTGCGCTCAACCCTCGCCGCTCCGATGGCGAGGAGAGGTTTTTTTTGGGGGGTCCACCAAGGGTTTTTTTCACACCGGGAAGCAGCTCCGGTGTTTTGGAGGGGGGGAAGGGGACAACGGAGTCTCTGAGGATCTGGCGCCCTGGGGTTAGTCCTCTGCTTTTAGGAGAGCCAAACCCCAAAGTTGGAGGCTTTTGGTCCGCTTCTGCACGAGACAGGGCAGAAAACCTGGATTTTCATGCCTGGCTCGTTCCCAGTGTCGGCGGGTGCCCTTGGTTAAATCATTTATGGCTCTGAGAACACCGAAATCCTGGGGTTGACCTTCTCTCCCGGTGGCTGGGATGCTCCAGCTCCTCCCGCTCCCAAAGTGCCAACCAAGAGCGGATCCGGTGCTCGTGGGGGTTTTGGGGCATTTCACCAACCTGATGAGTTACCATGACCGTTTGGTGCAGGAAAACGCTTAAATTACCAAAATCTAAGGAATGCAGCTACACCAAGGACACTACAGGACACCCTGGGCAGGGAAGGGATGCGGCTCATCCTCATTCCTCCCCAAATTTGGGAGAAATTACAGCTCCAGCACCGGGTCTATGCAGTGCTCAGCTCCTACCGCCAAGACCCAGGATCCAGCTCACGGCACCAAGTTTTTTCCCCTCTTTTCTGCTTTTCTTTGGCTCTCTCGCATGGCTGAGGCAGGCAGGAAAGAAGGAAAGCTAAATAAAAGGCAAAGGCTTCTTGAGGGGGTGTTTTAGAGCTGTGGTGACTGGCTCCTCCCCACAGCTCCTTCAACTCAGTGGGAAATGAAAAAATAAGCCAAATGAGGCATTTAATGCTTGCTTCTTTCCTCTTCCACTCTGACAGCGAGGAGTTTTACTGCAGGGGGCTCTCGGCGCTAACCCTTCTCTACACTGAGGAAAACTGAGGCACGTGGGAGCCTGGGAAGGAGCGGGAGGGTCCAAAATCCAGCCCGGCTCCTCCAGGATGGAGGGACCAGCCTTGCACTCTGTAGCAAGGGGACTGAAGTTTTTCTCCTAGTTCAGGATAAAACCCAAGATCATTCAAACCCACCCCAAAAACATGAGCAAAAAACAATATACGTGAGCAGAACCCAGCAGCGCATCAGGGAGTTTGGGTCCCCAACCTCATTTTCCCAAGGATGGGGAGAGGACCCGGTTCAAACCCAGCTCCCAGCCCCATGGGGATGCTCTGTGTCTATGTCAGAAGAGGATTCACTCCCACACACCCATTTAGGCATCATTTTATCCCAGATCTCTCCTTTTCCCACTATCTGACAGCAGATCTCCCAGCTGCTCCCAGTGTACCCCCATTCCCCTCTCCATCCCCTCCCAGCTCTTTTTGGGAGCATCCATACGTATAATTTTGCCAATCCTTCAGTCCCAGGACCAGTCCCAAGGTTGGATGGAGACACAGACACAAGCAGGGAGGGAAACGGGTGTGATTTAGGCAGAAAAAGGCACAAAAACAAGAGGGGAACTGCTGCTGGGCAGGGAATAGAGGTTTATTCATCTGTTGCCTCCAGAAACTTGAGGCTGCTTTTAAGTAAAAAGAAAAAAAAAGACCTAAGATTATAAGAACTCAGCCATTTCCAGCGCAATGATGTATAATTTTATGAGTCAACGTGTCCTCCTTGTTTCCACCCAAACGGCCCACAGGAAGGAGGGCTCGACACCGGAGGGAACCGCGTGGCTCGGCCCAATTTATTTAAGATGAATAAGGGGGAAAAAAGCCCAAAACCCACTGAGCAAACCCTCAACCCAACTCCAGGGACTGTCCCAAGCACACGGACACAAGACAAGGTGAATGGAGAGGGTTACACGGCAGCGCTGGGCTGGAGATCATCAGAACCCGCTCCTCAGCGATGGAGATGTCCCGGCTCCGGCTCCTCTGGGGACAGGGACCGTCACAGGGATGGGGAGAGGGGGAACAGAGCGACACGACACGAGGAAGCGGGGTCCGGGCGGCGCTTTAGAGGATGGAGGGGACAGGAGAGCGGGACGCGAGGGGAGCCAAGGCCACCGTGGGTCCAGCCACACCAGCGATGCTGCTGAGGCTCCGGGATTTGCCATAGCCTTGAAGAAAAGGGAGAGGTTAGAGCAGAGCCTTCCCCTTCCCCACGGCTCGGAAAGCAAAGAGCACCAAGGGGATCATTGCCCAGCCCCACATCCCAAATTCAACCCCCAGTAGGAATTCAGGATGGGGTTTGTGGAGGGCAACCGAGCTTCTGCAGATCCTCCAGCCCTCCCCATTCCGTCCCTTGCTGGTCAAATCCAGGACTCAAGGAGTTGGTGATGCTGGGAGACCAAATCGGTCCTGGGAGGTGCTGGGTTTTGGTTCCCAAATTGCTCAGAATGAGGGATGAGGCTGGGGATTTCGTGGGCTGAAGCAAATGGGGAAAAGCAGCAGAACTCAAATAAATACAGGGTTTGGAAGGGCTTATTCCCCCGGCGATGGTTTTTTAAGCCGGCTGCAGCAGCAAGCTGCTGCTGACACCTTTCTGCATGGAAAGCAGCAGGTAGAGGTGCTCGTTATCTTCCATAAGAAATTGCATTAAAGAGCAAGAGTTTCTATTGCTTTAAGCATGGGAACCCTTCACACTCCCTCAAAGAGCCAGGAATCGCTCCAGATTTTACTGGAAAGCAACAGCCAGAACAAACGCTCCCACAGGTCAAAAGCTGCTTCTCTTTCTGAAAATAAACTAACTATTTGCACCCAAAAAAAATGGATTTTTAGGTCCAAACAGCAGCCCTGCTCAAAGATCTGCTCCCTGGACCACCACACCTTGCAGGGACAGCTCTGCTGCCAAAATATGGAAAATTAGGGATGCTCCTGGCTGCAATGAGCACAACTACCATTACTGTGCTGGGTGCATCCTCCCCGAGAGCATCCAGGCGAGCAAATCCAGCCTCGCTGTTGCCGTTCCTGCGAGCTCCGGAGCAAGCGAGCGCGTGTGCGGACGTGGGGGGGGGGTAGTGGGAGGCGGCTCCATGACAGCAGAAAAACAAGGTGATGGATGGCCCCTTCGGCAGCGCCAACCTCCGAAACCGTCCCCGTGTCCCCTCTGGGCAGTCAATGGCGCAGCTTCACAATGCGAAGGCACCGATGGCAGGCGCTGGCCTGGCCAGGGGGGGTTTGGGCTTGGATGAGAAATTAATGCTCTCACCAGAGCAAGCACAGCATCGCCCCTGAGGTTGCCGAGACTCAAGCATCGTCTGGAAAAGACCCCGGAGCACCACTGCCTTCAATCTGATTTTTTTTTTCCTCTCCTTTCTATGCGTTTTTCCTCCTCATTTACCAATGGCAGGGACGTGCCGGGGTCTTCACCCGCCCCATCATAGCTCAGCATCTCGAGGAGATGCTTCTGCCACGGAGGAAGGTCCAGGGACAGGGGCCTGGCCAAGCCCATTGCTGATTTCAGCAAAGCCTTTCCCAGTCCCCGTGGTAGAAGCCAGAGAAGGATCCATCCCCACAGAGAAGAGCAATTTCCTGATTTGCTTTTTGGCAGGAATCCACGTGGCGAGCGAGGAAGGAAGAGAGCGCAGCCCTGAGCCCCATCCCGAGCTGGGGATGTTTCCCTCCTATAGCACCCCCTGCTCCCCATGCCCCCCCAAAAAAACCCCAAAAAACTGCATCCTTGCCCTTTTCCTCGGAGCACTGAGGCTCTTTGCAGAGCTCCTGCATTTCTCTACCACTCTGAGCCATGCATGTGGGATGCAGTTGTGCCAAGATGCAACCGGTCCCCGAAAGCTTGGGGTCACTGATGCATCCAGCACCCAAAAACTCATCAATTTGGCACGAGGTGTTATGGGGTGGGGGCAATGCAAGGACCCACTGATGAGGTTCAGCACTTTATAGGGATGCTCTTTGACCTCTTGCTCAGGTCATTGAACAGAAGAGGGTGGAAATGGTTGTAGGATCGGGGTCAAAATCTCTTTTGATTACGTCTCCAGCATTGCAGTTTGAGGCAACACTTTATAAAGATGCTCGATTGCCCCATGGCCCCTCCGCAATGGGACTCTGAGGGCAAACCTGCCCCGAGCCCCACACTTCACTTTCTCCATCACTGAATTCCCAACACAGGTAAAGCTCATGGGAGCACCTGGGAAGGAGCTCGGGACTCCAAACCCCTCAAAGCCATCGTGGTTTTCCACCAGGCTCAGGGCCAGGTGCCACCACAGAGTCAAGCTGCAAAGTGCTAATTGCCACTGGTGCTGTTCATTAAGGGAGCCGTTATCCCAGCAACTCGCACAGGCGCTAACTGGGGTCACTGGGACTGCTCTAAAAGTGGGGTTGTTGCCAAGAAGCGGTGTGGAGTTATCCTATAAAGAGAGCAGTGGGGCAGGGGGTGACCCTTGGGGGCTCCTCACTGGGACCTGGCACTGCAGCTCCTTGGCCTTGCCCCCACCCCCAGCCAAGCATCACCTGTGGGGGCTCACCTGAGCATCCCCATGCTCAACCCTGCACCAGTCATGGCCCTGTGCTAATGGCACGCAATGGGGTAGAAATCAGCTGTGTAAAGCTCCAGGGTCTGGCAACAAAGCCAAAAATTGCTGGTCTGCCATGGTGGCGTGTCACCAAAATTCACTTCCCTCCATTTATCCCCTTCTCTTAAATCCCGCTCTGGTTTCAATCACTGCCTTTTCCTACACCAATATCACTGGTGTGGGGGATGCTGGGCTCATCCTGCCCCATATCCTTCCATCCAAGGACACCAAGACAGAGCCGTGCCAATGTGTCTGTGTC
>NW_010209394.1:0-4740 GCF_000695765.1 Mesitornis unicolor | reverse complement strand
CAAGACCGTGCCCTGCACCCCCCTTAAATACGTGAATTCGCAGGGGCGCTGATTGGCTTGGCTCTGGTCAGAGGTGGGTCTGACATTGGAGCCGGGGGAGCTTTTCAGGTAGCTTCTTAAAGGGCTATCTCCATAGCCCTCCCCCACTACCAAAACCAAAACCCCTCACGGAAAAACACAATACAATAGTGTAACCCTTGCAATAATGTATGAATATTATAAATACAACAAAAAGGACTAAGATGTAATTAAATCTCTATGTTCATTTTTTTAGTTCAAGTCCTACTCCAGATTTCACAGTTTGTGAATCTCCACAGTAAGCAGAACCAAAATCCAAGTTCACCTGGGTTTTGTGGATGTTCAGAAGTAGATGGAGATATACCCAAATGTTTTACATATTTTCCAGTGGTTTTATTTTTATATTTTGCCTGGTTGTCCTATAAAATAAGCAATGACATATTTTATCTGTACAGCTGGCACACTAATATCTTCTTTAATTGTTTCCTGCTGTAAAAGTGGCTTTTAAAAAAAATTATTCAGGAATAGTACTAGATCCCATTTGCTACTCAGTAAGAGGAAAATATGAAACATTCTCAAGTCAGTAAATGCCAAAGGGAAGAGACAAAAGGAAATCATATCTCCTCAAAAGGAAATAAATTCTGAGAATTAAAGTGAAAATTTGTCATGTTTATAGCACTTTGCAACTTGATGTCAGTCTCTAATACTCTCTTGTGTATTATGACTAAGACTTAGCTGAAAAGTGTGGTAAGAAACCTTTTGAAACAAAAATCATTATTTTGGAGAGAGATGTCATACTTGAAAACAAGCTTCATATATGGGTAGAAACAAAATAAAACTTTTATAAAAGTTGAAAGAAGGCAGCATAACTTTTTCCTTTTCTTTTTTTCCATTACAATTGAATGCAGAAAAAACCTGATATTGGTCCTCATAGGATTATATATGCCTACCTGTTGTTGAAGAATGTTAGTAAGAAAAATTTCTCAATGATTATGTTGCTCCTAAATAGGTGTCACATTTGCTTTTTATCAGATATCAGGCACCTCACATGATTTTTCAAAGACAGGATGACATAATGACATAGAGTAGCTCCCTCAACATGCCCAGATACGTCCCATCCTGTTGTAATGAACTGCATACACCCAGCTTACCTAACTTATCCCTTGTTGATCCCCCTCTACTAAGGGTAGTGTATCTCTTCCTCAAACTTTCCTACGAGGCATAAAGACCTGGGAAGCATAAGAGCACAGTTTGTCTGTGAAGGCTGGGATAGAGAAAGTCCTAATTGTGTTAGTCTTTTCCATGTTCCTCATCATTAGGCCACTCACTCATTTCAGCAGCATCCCCACATTTTTGCTGGTCTTGATTTAGTTGCCAGTGTACCTGTAGAAACCTGTCTCATTGCCTTATACATCTCTCAAAAGTTTCAACTCCAGAAACACTTTGGCTTTTGTAATCCAATCCATTCATACTCAATAAATACTTCCATATTGACCCTTGGGAGACTTTCTGTTTCTGCATTTCATCCTTCTGTAAATGGTTGCTTTTTCTATTAGCTTTTAGGAGAACAACTTAGCAAAGAAAATCTTCTTGTTTCTCTGTCCTCTTGATTTATGCTCCTTTATCCTGTTTTTCATAATAAGCAAATGAAAACTTTTCATAAAAAGCAATATTTTAAATTAGTCTTAAATTCATATTGTTTTCATATAAATATAAATAGGAAAAATAGGAATAAAAGTCATATAAATATAAATAAAAATAATGTGCTATTTTTTTCATTAAAGATTAGAATCCTTTCCAAATAAGATCAGTATCTTAATGTCTCCAGAAGAGGAAACAAAGGCATTGAGCAGCAGTCACACAGACTACACTTAGATACATACATAGATCCTTATTAAGGATTAGATTATGGTTGCTATCGAACATAACAGTGTGGATCTAATGTTCAGCTCAGGTCAACCCTACCTTGCTGACTGAAAGAATCTAGGAAGGTTTATCAGAGTTCACTGTACCCAAGCCTGGTTCTTTACTGTTTCCTAAGGATTTCCTCCTGAACAGTGTTGGAGAAATTGTGCTGGGCTAGGAAAGCTTTCGTCCAATTCACAATAGAAATTGTTAAGAAGCAACCTCTTCCACGTCATCATTTTACACCAGCAGAACTCAAAACTGAAGTTGTCTCCTGGATCCGCGTGGTATGCATTGCTAATAGATAGCCTTGTCAGCACTGAAAGGATAAGAGAAAAAAGGGTGGAAGAGAAGAACAAAAAAAGAGGGCATAGGCAATGACCAGGGGGTCACCATATCTATCCCTTCTTTTCCATTGTGATGATATGTTTGAGGAGTAAACACAGTGCAAAGCTTAGAAGTGCAGTCTTTCTCCACACTCCTCAGAAGTGTAGTGCTTAGAAATTTAAATGTGCAGCACCTCAGAAACAAAGGTGTCATGTTTTTCAAACTACACACACTCTCCACACATTTTGATGACTGTTCTTTTTTTATGATCTTATCTTGTATTTATGCAAGATGTCAGAGTCTCCCCAGGGAGGCCAGCCTCACAGTTTGAGAAATGCCACTTTCTATATCTTCTCGTCTTAAGTTCTGCTTGACTTTAGAATGGGGAATCTGCTAACAGATGTTCTTAATCAAAGCTGTCTCCCTGATTACTGCAGGGGTCATTCTTATTAGGATGGGGTTTTTTTTTACATTTCTAATTAACACTGAGGCAGGGGGAGGAGGGTATATTCTTGGAAACAGGCAGGATATTGTTCGTCTATGACAATGAAAAAACCAGGGTAAAATGAACTAAAAGGACACAGGAAACAGTGGAGAAAAACATTTTTTTCAAATACTTAATAAGAGAATCAAAAGTAAAGAAATATGTGAAAATGTGTTGTTCACTTAAAAAAAACACAACAGAAATTTTGGATATAAAAAAAGTGGATAATATCTTCTCTCTCAATAAAGTTTTTGCCAATATGGTCAAATATTATTTTTCAGCAAAAAAATATTATTTAAAGCCAAAGTGCAAGCTTCTCATATATCTCTTAATAAATTTTCTTACACACATAAACATCAGAGTTAACCTCATTGGGATTACATATTATTCACCTGGTGTTGCTTGTCATAAAGTGTGCTTTGCTTTTCTTTTACATCTTGAAATAGATTTACCTAAAGAAAGCACACTGGTGAGAAATGCTGTGATAATTATCTAGTTTTCACTCATTTTTTTAGTCTTTTTTTTAGGGGAGATCATGGGGGATTAAAAGCAAGTTGCTTTTAAAAAAGTTATTTGTAAAACAAGCAGCAAGAAACCTGCAGCAGTTACATTTCAAATGAGAAAGCAGCCAGATAGGAAGTTGGATAAGCACCATAATACCGCTACTAATCTAGATTAGTAGCAAAGGATGGGAATTGTTTCACCTGGTTTCTGCCATTGAAGACGTAGTCACGTCTCTACAGTCAGGAGAGACAGATGATCGACTCCAGAGTATAATTCAACCCATGCTCAGAAAAGTGTTTAAGACACTAGGGGTGACTTTCCTTTGTACCCCTCTCACTACCTCAACAGAGACTAAATACCAGCCTCTGAGGTCCACAATATCAGCCACAGCCCTTGCCCAGTCATATCCTTCATGCATTTAGATGACAAAGCTTGTCTTCTTCTTCATTTTAAATTTTTCAATTAGTTTCTACAAGGCTGTTATATTTCCAATGGAGTTTGAAAGGTCAAGAGGAAGTAACATCTAGTGCCTAAAGCCAATAGAGGATTTTTCCCTTCACAGCACTCAGTAGTGGGAAATGCTATCCCCCAGCATAGGTTAAGTTCCATCAGGAGACAACAAAAAGATATGCTTTTTCCATCACAGAAGTCAAAGTTTCAAACCTGCTGCCTTTGTTCACAGGAATCGAGCATGCACCAGCTATAGTTTCCCAGCAACGACAGAACAGAAAACACTGAACAATATCAGCATCACTTTACGCTCTCTCCTTGCTTTCCTGCTATTTCCAGTCATTCCTTGCAAACAGCAACAACAAAAGGAGTTATATAGCAAAAGATACAGAAAAGTTTGCAGCAGGTGGTACATGGCCACCTGTGCCAGCCTAAGCCATTTGCCATGTCACTAGGAGGAAGGAAGAGAGCTGAATAACAGCTCAGACACAGACAAAATTAAATGCAAGGGCTCTGCCTTAAATACTGGAGGACAGGGACTGATTCTTCTCTGCATCGAGTCTCTAGACTGTTCTGGTTGTACATCAAGCTTCTCTATCATGACCCTCTTTGCCTGCTCTAGTAATGGTCCAGGAGCAGTTCAAAATGGAAATAGTACAAATGAGAATCAGCCCATAAGTCTGCAGTGGAAGTGGATTATTATTATAATCAATCCCTTGATTAATGATCAGTCACTGTCTCATACCTTATAATTACAGGAAGGAATCTTTGCTTCTGTTATAAAACAGCAATACCCCTTTCCTTCTCTGAACTAGTACTGGGGGCAAAATGTACATCACTGATGATGGGAACAGTATAAAGATGCAGTCCATGTTTCCAGCAGGCTAATGTCTTTCTGAACTTAATCTGACAGCCTTCCAAGTCAATATTATGAACTCTACATTGCACAAAATCAGTAGCCTTTTATTAACTCTGGGAATGTACAAGCAAAAAGCTGAGACACATAGTGAAGTTGATCTGTAACTTAGAAGGCAAACAGCAGCAACAATATC
>NW_010209393.1:82252-83182 GCF_000695765.1 Mesitornis unicolor | reverse complement strand
TTCCAAAGCCTGTAGCACTGCATGGGGTTATGTATGCATGCAGCACTGTGACCGAAGTGCAGGACCTGGCACTTGGCCTTGTTTAAGCTCACACAATTGGCCTCAGCCCATTGATTCAGCCTATCCAGGTCCGTCTGCAGAGCCTTCCTACCCTCAGGCAGATCAACACTCCCTCCCAACTTGGTGTCATCTGCAAACTTGCTGAGGGAGCACTCAATCCCCTCATCCAGATCACTGATAAAGATGTTAAACAGGACTGGCCCCAAAACCAAGCCCTGGGGAACACTGCTTGTTGACTGGTCACAACTGGATTTAGCTCTATTCACCACAACTCTGTGCTCGGCCATCCAGCCAGTTTTTAACCCAGCAAAGCATATGCCCATCCAAGCCATGCCCAGCTTGGGACTAAACTACAATTTTTGATGACAGTGTCTCCATGTGCAAAGGACAAAGAAATTATGGCTTCTTATTCATACTGTGCTCATTCAGTGCCAAATCTGGAGCATGAACCCAACCAAGAACATTGCTCAGAATTAGAGCTTTGCCCAGAAGTTCTGGAGAAGTTAAAAGTTTTCACTCTGAAGTGCACCCTTGGCCTTGTAGTGAGTGGAGCTTCTAGTTGCTGCCATCAGGGCAGAGAGGACAGGCTGAGCTGAAAACCCCCTGTGAGCATCCTCCAAAGCCCATCAACACCTGGAGCCAAAGAAGTTGCCTTGGAAACTGATGAAGCTGAAGTTGCAGGATGCTCCTGTCAGGATAACTGGAATTGCAATCTAGATCTCATCCTTGATGCTGGCAGAGCTCAGCAATCCTGGGGATTCTCATCCCAAGGTGAATGTCAGAAAGGCTCATCCTGGTGTAGCAGGATGCTGGGCAGCTTTTCAGCTGCAAGACTGCCCACCTTGGGCAGAGTTCATATCAAAGCGCTTT
>NW_010209393.1:73777-82221 GCF_000695765.1 Mesitornis unicolor | reverse complement strand
AGTAACACTGTGACTGCTCCTTATCCTCTTAAAAGATGAGTGAGCAAAGGAAGCACATTTGCAGCAGCGGAGGAAAGGGATTCTGCATGGAGTGGGAAAGGAGATGGACTGGAAGACCAAGCAGCAGATAATTTGCCTAAGGGACAAAGAGAATGAGGAGGGTTACTTTCTTTTTTTTTTTACACTTGTCACTGGCTAATTAAGGAATCGATGTAATGCTGGAAACCTCTGAATGCTTAATGGAAAAGCAGCTAATTAATTAACATTACAAATCATAATCATTAAGGAATTAATCTTTCATGAACTTAATTAGGAATGGTGAGTGAATGGCTACATGGGAGGACGACTTTTGGAATATGAATTATGGTTGTTTCTTTCCAAATCACTGCTAGGTAATGAAGACACAGGACAATATTACAGAGCAAACAATGCAGGAGGGAACCAGGCTGTGTAATGATCCCAGCTAGGAGTGATAATTGATTCATTTGTCAGTAAGACTTACAAATTGGAAGTGGTGTTTGGCATGATGGTTCTGTGGCTGGAGATGACCATTTGCTTGTGGTAATAAAGGGCTAAATTGCCCTTGACTGTCTGCCTGGAAGGCAAAACTCCGGACTGTGGCTGGGCCTTTGTGTCCAGTTCCCAGGGCTGGTTGTGGTCACTGCCCAGGGACCTCAGGGCTTCTCTCATCACAGGGTAAAATGATGCTGATGAGAAACGTGGTTTTCCAAAGAGGAAAAATGGCCACAGTGTTTTGTGAAGGCTGTGTAGAAAGAGACTGCAAGGCCTCAGGGGACTGCAATGGTCTGGACTGTGAGACTTCCCTATGTGGCGTTTTCCTACATAATATGTGCTGGCTCAATCTGGATAAAAATTGATGGTGATGGTTGCCATGGCGTGTGGATCCACCTGTGGATTTTCAGATTGTTACAAATGTGTCTCTCATTTTGTGCCTGCATTGGGGATCAGCTTCCCACTGTCTGAGTCCCTTCCTACTCCCTTCTGCTAAGCAGAGGTCCTTTCTGCACCAGGATGGTGCTCCCAGTGGTGTCAGCGGTGCTCTGAGCGAGCAGAAAACCCTGGCTGTGGTTTGGAGAGCTTTCTGCCTTAGTTCATCAGCTCTGCTTCCTGTTCAGTGCTCGTTTGGGGATAATTCCGCTAATAATGGTTCTTAAACTTGGCAGTCAGACAGACAGAGAATTGAGTGAGGCCAAAGACTTATTTGGGGTGGAGGAGAAGCAGATCTTACAGGGATTTAGCCTGGGGAGCACATGCCAGTGGAGTGACACTAATAGAAAAAGGAGGGAACATTGGCCCTCTGTTTTTTTTGTCTGGCATGGATGTCTGACATAGGGTTCTTCCAGGAACTAGAAAACCACAAATGGGATCAAAAGCTAATGAACATTCTCCCTTCTTGAAATATGACTTAAATGACATGGTTAGACATGGTTAGCTATGATAACACAGCTCTTCTGGCAGCAATTGATAGATTTCTCTTTCATTAAAGAAGCTCCTTAAGAACCTGATTATTGCCTCTTTCTTTAATGGATTTAGGTTGGTTGTTCTGGACACAGAATCTATGTCAGAGGCTAACACAGTCAAAGAATAAAGGATGTTTATGGACGTCACTCTTCACTGGACATTTATTTCTGATGCTGTGCACTCTTCCTGAAGAGTAGGAAGTGTTTTTCAGGTGGATGTGGTAGGAGGCACAGGATGTTTTCAGGACTTTGCTGTCCCAGGCTCTCTTTGAAGGTCCCAGTAGGTGATGGTCCTAGCCAGTTCCCAGCCTTTGGGATGCAGAAAGTCAATATATGGTACTTGTGTAACGCAGTAAGAAAGATATCTAGAAGGAGGTAGTGGCACCAACATTTTGGGTGAGGAATGGTGAAGTGGAAAGAGGACAAGCTAGTCAAGGTCCCTGTATACTGGAAGTTGCTTTGATTTGGTGCAGAAAGCCCAGCATAGACAAAAAGCTCTTACAGTTTGGGGATTAGAGATCTTTCAGACTGAGTTTTGCTCTGATAATGAGCCCAGACTTGCTTCTGGCATGAGTGCTTGGGCTGTTTCCCCACAGAACACAGTAGGACAGACCACAGTGAGGAAGACCAGCCCCATGTACTCTTTATGGATTTTACTAAAAGAAAGAAATGAGCAAGTATGTGCTTATGAAACATATTATTAGGGTAATTTACTACACTTTCATGAAACTAATTAAAGACGAGCAAGACAAGGATGAAAATAAGGTCACAATTAAGACTGAATCAATAAATCACTTGATTCAGAAATTTAATGCAGCAAGTAATTGAACCAAATTATGAGTTTGGCATCAGAAAGAATTACTTTTTGTGTAAATCCTGTTCCGGGGAAGATAAAGGAGACTCAGCTCTATTTGAAGTGTACAACTCATTTCCTAGTGGGTTAGTGCGCTGACTTTGCTTGGGAGAACTTGGGAACTTGATCCATCACGGGCAGAAGTCTCTGCAGGATCTAGGCACCAGGTCCTATCTTGGTCCTCACCAGGTGGTGTGACAGACTGGGATATGCACATATTCAAGAATAAGAAATTGGACCTGTCAAGGTCGTTTTGTTAAAGCTAAAGTGAAGCGATATTGAGGGATTCTTTGATGGCCATAGATAAATTAGCAACTGCTACAAAAGATTTGTCTTACACCTTGAATTCCAGAAGTTTAGGAAATTCCAGTAGGCGGCAGGAATTCACCAGAATGCCCAGATCCTGAACTCAGAGATACCTAATTTTTTTTCACTTCATCATATGATCCACTATGCATCTGCTAAAAATGAACAAATCTTCCAGAATCGATAATCTAACCTCACAATATCTTCACTTTGGCCTAGTTTCTACTGGGCTGTTTTGAAATGTTAACTCTCAAAGTAAGGGACATTGCCTATGATATTTCAACTATTTTAAAAATAGCTTAAATTTATCTTTAGCTGTTTGACGCTATTGTAGCATTGCCTTCTGTCAGCTGTCCCTGTCGAGAACAAGTCTGGGGTGACTGAGGGGACTTTCTATCCCTTCTGAAATTGCTGGGCTTGCTGCTGCTCATGCCACTCTCTCTTCTCTCATTGCATTAATTAACCTTTATGTGGGAAAGAGAATATGTTAACAGTAATAAAGTCCTGATGAACCAGCCAATTTGTCTAGTAGCCAAGTATTAAATTTAAGTGTTTCTCTTCATTAAGAGGTCTTCAAGTATTGCAGTGCTGTAGGTTATTCTCCCAGAACACTTGAGATTATGCCCTTACGGCAAATTTCACACAGAAATGTGTGACAATGGAGTACTTATATGAACTGGCAACTTTTAATAGTTATGTTCTACTCCTAGTGACTACCTGCTGCTCTTGCTTCCTCATTCTACATCTTGTGGATGATAAGCCCTTTACTTCCAGCCTCCAGAGTCTCTTCCTGGACATGAAGGAGATGAATATGGGCAGTAGGACGCTGACAGAGCATGGGTTCTGCAAAGTCTTTTCAAAGGTATGCTGCTACAGGAGGAAAGACACAACCATTTGAGTGAAACAAGCCACAATAAATTAATAAGCTTTAACTCCCTGTGTCCCCTATTGTCAGTGTAATAAAGTTACCAAAACTAACACTTCAAATCAGTGCCAGTGCCTGATTGCTAGTGGAGCCCTGGCCTCTCTCAGATAGAAGGAATTTAAAATAAACTCATTCACAAGCCAGGATCTGAGAAGAAACAAAGAGTGGCTTTGGGTTTTTTGGACCCAATGTATTGAAAAAGGAGGTTGAAGCATGATCATCAGCCTTGTTAAACTACTGGGCTGCCCAATATATCTGATATTGATGCCACTGCTTCTAAAACTGTTGCTCTCAAGGGATCAGCAGTGGTGATTTACTGGCTTGCAAGCAACTCATTTAGCAGCGCTGCTAAACCTGTAACCCAAGCACACCTTCAGGTGAAATCACCTGGCGAAACGTGGGACTTTCTAAAATCATTTGCTGTCAACTGCTTCTTACTGTTGGGATGTCTCAGACTTCCTTCTAACTCAATGGGATTTAAATGGACAAAAAGAAAAAAAAAGAAAAAGAAAGTAAAGGAAAACAAAAGGACAAATTAAGGCTGCAAGATCTGGTGTTCTAAGAAAAATGGCACTCCTGGGTGAAATTGCAAGTGTCTGCAAAAGTGCTGAGGGGCAGGGAAATCCATAACTGGTATTGCATGAGGTGGATGCTGATCTCAGCACTAGCCCTTAAATTATAAGTACGTCCTTTGATTTCAGCAGAGTTACTGAAGGCTATTCTAGTTATAAATGAGATCATAGACACAAAGGACTTGCAATGTTTGTCACTTACATATCTTATTAGTATGATGCAGATCTCTGAAATAATGTGGCCTAGAAAAAGAAATATCCAAACAGTTGTTCCCATCTATGCTTCTTCTGCAGGCAAATGTATTAATAAAGTAGAAATGAATGCACTGAAAGAACTACAGACAAGTGGCGTGTTATAGCATCAGAACAGAGCACTTGCTCTTACGTCTAGGTTTTGAGAGAACAAAAATAGCTGCAAATTAATCCATTAGTCGAACTCACTTTAATTAGGTACTATGTGCAGGCAGGGGTCTTTCCCTTTAAGCAGGAGGATGCCAGCCCCTTGCTCTGATAAATCATGCTTCTCAGGAGCTGATGAAGTAGGACAGCATCACAGCGCTGTTTTACAAATGGGGACATGGAGGCAGAGGGGGAAGTGAGGGGATTTGTCCAACTGCAGGCACCGATGCAGAGTGAAGGAGCATGTGGCTTTATTCCAGTGGTCCTCTCCATCATCAGGCTGCAGAAATGCTGGTAGCTTTTTGCCCGGTTGTTCAGCATGCCCAGCTGTTACCTGCTATAGGATCCTACGCATTGCTTTGGGTTGAAAATGACATTTTGTTTAAGAGAAAATGCCTGTGAACTTTTCAGGAGGTTCACAAAATTTGGAGTTGGTCCTAAGGCCCAACTAAAATCCCATGGTTATGCCAGTCTCTCTGCTTGCAGTGAAAGAAAAAGTGGGTGTTTGGTTTTTGAATTTGCCGAGGAAAAATCGAACTCAGAAAGGTGTAAGAAATCTTTCAGGATGTCAACAAACACAATTTGTATGTTGCCTGGTGGGAAATTCTTATCAAACCTAAGAAGTAAGCAACAAAGAGCATAAAATCAGGAATATTGTTAGAGAATTCCCAAACGCAGGTGCATTTCAAAATTTTGAGGTTCTTGCAGTAAGTAATGATTTATTACCAACTCCTCTTGCTCTTCTGGCCACGCATCTAATGTAGGCTGAGACATGGTCTGCTCTATCTGCAATGAAAGTGCCCTGCCACCTCCTTCAACTTTGTGTCCAGCATCACCCCCAGGGCCTTTCCACCCAGCACTGCCTGTGATCCGGAGGCTCACAGCTTTCCAGTGGGGTGAAAGCTGTGGTTCTCTCCTCTTGCTGGGTACAGGAGCCCCCCTGCCCCTTGCCATTGGTCTCAGCTCATCGGCAGTGGGTGCCATCCGTGGTCAAACCCTGACCTATGGGAATCACTGCAGAAGCCAAGGGAGATGAAGGAGAGTGAGGAGACAAAGCTTGTGCTTGATGTGGAAGCAAGGTGCTGGGACTGCTCTGATCCATACGTGTGCCGACAGATGGTCTGACTTTGAAATACTCTCTCCAAATTCCATTAAGCCCTAGGAAGGGAGCGGGCAGCTTGCAGCCGCGAGGAAGTAAGTGGTTTCTTATTAACCAGCCCCCACGCTGCCCAGCCCCTGCTAACAGCAGCTGGTGGAGCATCTTTTCCGGATGTCGGTTATCTGCCCATCTGGCAGGTACTTTCAAGCCTGCCAAGATGAGTATAAATAGAAGGGCTTTTAGGGGGAAAACGGCAGACCTCTGCTGCAGACCCTGGACGTGCTGGGTTATGAGGGGTCCTGGCGGCTCTTGCTTCAAAGCAGTGTTTTGCCAGGGATGTTTTAGTACTGGCATGGATAAGGAAGTTTTCTTTCTCTAAAAAAAATTTACTTTTCCTAAGGGAAATTTTTGAGGCTGCTGTCTTGCCTCGTTTTTAAACACTGTAAAGAATGAGCCTGGAAGCTAGGCAAAAGGTTTCTCCTGATATTTTTTTTTTAACCACAGAAATGAAGACTGATTCAGTGGTGCCAGATTAGGATCAGGGTGACTGAATTGTTTGCACTCAGAGCTCCAAAGTGATGTTTAAAGGAAGCTGAATTTAGATTTTATGGGGTTTGAGCAATCTTGTATAAGCAAGAGTATGCAATAACAACAGGAGAGAGGCACCTTGGTAGAGAACTTTTAGTGCTCTTCTCTGCCCACATCTTTCAGGACATCTTCTAGAAGAGCACCTTGTTTTCAGATCTGGATCTGGTCTCAAACAGACCAGATTTGGCAGTAGTGGGCCAGTCAGGCTGAGTGTTGTCAGGTGAGTGAAATGTCAGTGGGATGAGAGGGATACTGGCCAGAGATCCTGGGTGCTAAGTGTGGATTTAGGTGCTTCATTTCCACCTAAGCACTGTAATAAATCCATTGCTCAGTGTAACTGTTAGTGTGTCTTATCCTAAGATGGGCACCTAAAGTCAGGTGCTAACCCTTTAAAAGTATTTAAAGACTAATCCTTTTCCATCTGACCAAGTTTACTGCCCAGGCAGTCAGCACTGGGTTCCCTTAGTTGGGGTGCATGTTAGTGCCAGTCTTTTTGTGTGAGTGTATTAGCCAACAGATAATTGCTGTGTACTCATGAACTGTATATAATCTGTCTTTCAAACTTCTGTGCATTATTAAAAATGCCTATCTAAAAGCGACCCTAAGAGGGTTAGAGCAAGTGTGGTGCTGTTGTGGGATCCCTAGCACTGCTGCTGATCCTGACCCCAGCTGGCCTGGCCAAGGGAATTAAAAGCAATTGCTGAGAGAAGAGTTCTTATTTTCCTCTTAACAGACTTCACAGGTGCCTTGATGAGGCCAACTCCTCCCTGTTTTCAGGGAGTTTTCTTTTTTAGTAAGTGCTGTGTCCTTAGGGAGGAGGCCTGTGTGCTTTGAGAAGGAAATTATCATTGGATAGACATCTGAAACTACTAGAGGGGCTTATTTTTCTTTGTTAATTATAAAGGGAGTCTGAATGATCAGTTCAAGTGTGCTTGTTTAAAGGCTGGGGAAATAATTCCCACCACTTCTGGCCCTCATCTCCAAACTCCAGGATGATCAGTATAGCGTACAGATAATTCTCTATAATGTATGATATTTCTTACTCTGGTGACAATTCCAGGGTGCAAAACTAATCCTGTGGGCTGAGATTTAGGTGAATGGGATGCATGTGTTGCTGTGAAAATATTTGGCAGACTAATTTTTGTTTTCTAAAGTGGGCAAAGTGGGCTTGTTGGCAGCAAGTGCTAAAAAAGGCTACATCCTGCAGCACATGAGTTTGTGCACTTCCATGTCTTTCAATCGAATATGACTGTAAGATGTCCTGTCCTAGTGATCGGTGTAAATCATGTCCATGACCCACATTGCTCCATGGACATGATTTACACCGATCACTAGGAATATTTCTAAAGCTTGAAGAGCTTTGTGAAGCAGATAACACCCCAGGCAAGTGGTGTGATATGTTTTCAGCACTTGCAGTATCATGGACCATCTTCTCATCTCATAAGAATGGGTAAATTAGCCAACCTGATGTTCATCTTTAGTGGTATTTTTTGCTTTATGCATGTTGTCTGTGGTATTTTATTTATCCTCCTTCCATACAGAATAGCCCTCATCTCCTTAGAGTGCCTGGTACATACGCACCACACTGTGTTTATTGGGAGCTCTTTTTCCACTTGAGATGCCCATGCTGCTGTTACGCTGCTGCCTGCTGGTGTGAAAAATAGAAATCCTCCGGCCCGAGGAGGCGAAATCACCTGCTCATTTGCTGAACTTTCTGTATGGTTTTCTGCAGGCTGAAGGCATCGCAGGGAGGAGGAGAGCCAGCTCTGCATCCTGCTTGCGGATGCCGCCTGCGTCGGTGGCACGCAGCCAGCCGGGCTGCCCTTCGGCAGCGTGGGACCGGGAGATGGATCGGGCGGCGTGCGGCCTCGGTGCCGGCGTGCGCGGGGAGCTGGCTCGGAGGAGCGGCGGAGCGCGCTGCCGGGCACGCGCTCCCGTCCCATTGATTGGGCAAGCGGCTCTCGCCCATCTGTCAGAGCTCCCGGGCTGCTCCAGGCGGCCCCCGCCACGCCAGGATGAATGAAACTCGGGTAATTACTACAGCGTGACCATATCGGCAGGGTTCAGCGGCAGCTCATTAATTCAATGGTTGCCACGGTGACGGTTGCCTTGGTAGCACGAAATCCTTTTTCCTCCTTTCTCCCTCCTCCTCCTCTCCGCTTCACAGCGTTTTTCATTCATATTTTTGCGTTTTACATGAATGAAGGCAGAGGGGATCACG
>NW_010209393.1:51233-73746 GCF_000695765.1 Mesitornis unicolor | reverse complement strand
AGGTGCTTGAGGAAAGACAATGCCCGTTTCCCCACCATGCTTCTACCCTTGTGGGTCTGTATCTCAGTCCTGTCTCTATATTTTACTTTCCATGGGTACACAAAGTCTGCCTCATATCCATCCTATTTCTTTTCTTTGTTTGTTTACAGCTTAAATTCTGATTATCCTGAGCACGTGTTATTCTGGGGTGCTGGGATCAGCTCCTCTGATTGCCAACAGTGTAAGTGTGGGACTGGGCACTTCATTTGCAGCCCAACTGCAAAGGCTTGGCCATCTTCCAGAGCTGAGCTGTTGCCCATGTGGGTTTTCTGTGCTTGATTAAATCACAATATTTCCTCTGGCTCTGAAGCCAGAAAGGACCATTAACTCTCCTAGGCTGGCCACCTGCGTAGTACAGATTGGTGACTCCCACCCAGTGCCTTCTGCTTCATGCCTGGCTGTGCTGTGATTTCCTTGTCAGAAGATGTCTCAGCTTGGTATCAATATTGATAGCAATGGAAAGCACTGCCCTGTGGCAATCTGTCCAGGTGTTTAAGCACCCCTCGCTGCTAAGAATCTGCCTCCCCAGCATGCAAAGTGAGTCTTGTTTGGCATAACTTCTCCCTTTGATTGCCTGTGGGTGCTTTCTCACAGCATCTAGCAGCTCCCTTTTTCACATAGAGTTGGGATCATTTTAGGTCTCCATGCATGCAGATGGGTGGTTAATGATTTGCCCTGAGACCACCATTCTGCCCACGCCTTGCTGTAGATATTTAGAGAAAAAATACATCCTCAGTGGATAGCAAGACGCGCCTGTGTTCATTTTGGGAGGGTGTTTTTCCAGTTCAAAGTATTCAAAGTAATGACAGGGATGTGTTTCAGCATCCAAGAACAATGTTTTCGTAGACAAAATTGGTATGTAGGGCTGTGAGGAAGTACAGCCTGCTGAGACAGTGTCAGGAACATACAGGGTCACAGAGCCCAAACTGACCTTGTCCATTTGACTGCTGGGAATGGCTGTTGTTGTGTGCTGGCCTTTGAGTCATGTCTTGGGGAAAGACACAGTTGGTATGGACCAAAATCATACCTGTAGTGTGCGAATGGTTGGGTAGTTTGGACTATCAGAGTTCTGGAGTCCATCTTTCTCCCTGGCTCTGTTTTATTTAAAAGTCTGGACATTGCATTAGAGGGGGGATAAAATTTAGCCCATGGGGATGGATTATCGTTTGTCTGCCTGCTACCAGCTTTCATCCAACTTTGTCCAAAGTGCCTGGCAATGGCAATGCTCTGAAGGAGGTTGCTGGAGCAGATGGAGGTCGGGTCTGACCAAAATTGAAAATGCATATGTTCTTGAGTTGGCCCTACTCAGAAATGTGAGAGATTGCCAGGTCTGTAATGGCAGCTCTGTTTTCTCCAGCCATGATAACATTCTGGTTGACTGCCTGCCCTTTCAGAGGCACATAAAACTCATGAAAGTGCCACGAGAAGTGGGACATTGGGCAGAGGACAGCACCTGCCTCCCTGGTCGCTCACAGCTGCCACGGGTGACTCTGTGTTGGTGTTGCTGTAAAACTTATTGAACACAGAGGACAAGCAGAGCCAGGCCAAACCCCCATTGTGTTCTGTTGCCAAAATACTTTCAGCCCATCTGAGGGTAAAGGAAGAAGGACCTTGATCATCTCACTGCCTCTAAATTACTGAGTGAAAATTACTAGGAAATCCTTGGCTCTGTGTGGAAAAGCTTCATGTACCAGAGATGGGAAACCTGACACAGTTTTGGCCTGGCCCTTTGTGGGTTGTTCCTTGGTTTCTCACTGTGGTTTTTCCTTCCCCTTGAGTTTTCTGCACTAATTTTGTAATAACAGTTAGCGCTGGGTTTCATAACACAGACATACAACATGCAATTAGAAATTGCTTTGTGTGAAATAAAGTAGCTGTGAGTCATATCCAGACAAGTGAATTATCTGTGATTATTCAGCCAAGAAGGGAGACAGTGGTGAGCAGAGGAATGTGCACACCAAGGGCTACACATCATTATTAGCATTTCCGTACTGTTTGGGAGTGTAAGAAGGAAAGCAAGGCCATACACCATGGCAGGGTCAGGCTTATTGGGATGTCTGTGCTTAAATATCCATGTGATCAAGTCCTCAGGGGGAGGAACAGGGGATCTTCCTCTCTGGTCTAAACACTTGTGCATCCAAAGGATGGGGCAGTAACCTCACTAGGTCTCTCTCTGTTTCTAAAAAAAGGGGGGGATACATGGCAGATACAAGTATCTTTTAGAGTTATAAGTTTATGTGAAGTAATTCTTAAAGAGGAACTAAGGCTTCTTTAAGATAGGAAAAAAGTAAATTTTCAGCACTGCCCTTATTTGATGTGCCTAGGGGATCTGCTTCTTTTTGTTCCCACATTAGCAAAGGGCCCTTGGCTGTGCAGAAACAACCTGTGGGGGTGAAAAGCTGCCAGCTCTGTGAAACAATGTGCTTTCTGCAGTGGCCTTACAGTGTGTTTGTTATTTATGACCAGATTGGCAACTCACGGGCCACTGTGACTGTAGCCAGGGGAGCAGGGACTGGAGGGCAATTTGCATCTCCTGAGTGGAGCGGTTAGTCACCCAGCCAGACACACAGCCACAGCCTATGGATAACATGGGCAGGGAGTGTGCCATTAGGGTTGCACCCTTGTCATGGGAAGGGTGATTTTTTGGAAGGCACATGGTGAAACTAGAGGTCCTTCTGCAAGGTGCTGTGTACAGGAGGGGGTTGAAAGCACTTGAGCATCTTCGCAGCCCTCAGTGTGTTGCTTCGGCAGCCCAAAGAAGTTTGTTTTCCGTCCGTTGCAGAGAATCAGTTGACCCTTCCTCCGCCAGTCACAAATGCCTCCATCTGTAAAATGACAGCGAGAAATGCTTAATCTTCCAAGATGAATCTAACAGATGCTTCTCCCAGGAAATGAACTAAAGGTTGCAGCTTTGCTTGAGCGATTGTGAGTCAGGTATGAGTCATTTCTCCCTTGAAGGGCATCTGGATGTGCTTTGCTGATAAACACACAAAGAGCACAAAGCCTGGGGTGAAAGGTTATCACAGGAAGGAGAAACTAAGAAAAAAAACAACCCACAAAAAGCCTCTGAGATACACCAGTGTACCCTGAACCCTCTTCTGTGGCCTGCAGGATGCATTAGCGGGGGGTTTTAAAGACATTGTCTCTCAACTTCCACTGCATGCTAACTTGAAAAAAGCAGAGAGGAACCTTCTGTTTTAATGCAATTTGGATATTTCTATAATTTCTATTGTTTCATTTGCTTCTGATTGGTGCAGGTACCTTGAGCCCAGAGAGCTGTGAATAAAGCACAGCTTCAGCAGTTTTTCTACTCTAAAGCAAGGTAGTATGAGTATAGATTAAAGTCAGAGCCACTGAGTGTAATAGCACAGAGTATTTGACCTCCCAGTAATTGATCTGTGTGAAAAAATAGTCATTTGCAGTGAATAATATGGTACTGGATGGGTTTCCAAAGCGATCATAAATGAATGCAGTCAGTGCAGAAATTGCTGGCCAAAATTACCTGGCCTTGTGCTATGCAGATCAGAATAAAGGATCCCAGTAATTCTGCTTGGCTTTAAAAATGCCACAAACAGAGACACTGGATTATAAAGATTTAGGTGTAAAACTTGTTTCCAGGAGCAGACCACAACTGTTTTCAGACGATCCTGTTAACTCAGTGGTAATCCCTGCTCCCGCAGGACGTCAGAGGTAGGAAAGCTGGCTGCAGCAGCAACAAATTAGCATTAATTGTGCTTTGTCTGATGGAGCTAATCCTAGCCAAGTGCAGCCAGACACCGATTTTCATACACTGCCGTTCTGACTATTTTACTATCAAGCTGTTTCTTACTGTTGGACATTTATTCATGGCAAAGGCCCTATAAAAAAGCAGCCTAGTATCCTGCCTTAGGAGCCAGTGGTCTGTAGGAAGATCTGCATCTTTTACCAGGCTGACAGATGCACTGGGGAGGGGACAGACACGCTGGCTAGCACATGAGTACATCCCCAGCTCAGGAATGGAAGCTGCTGCTTCCAAGTAGAGGCAGGTCAGGAGCAATTACTCTAGGTTCAACTTAATTATGCTCATCAAGCAAGCAATTAGAGGGATAAGGGTGGCTGACTTGCAGGGGTGAATAAGGAGCTTGCCTTTTTGGGAAAAGAGAGACTAGTAATTAGCTTAGTTTGGGCTGGGAGAGGAAGACGTGGTGGGGAAGATTGAAATAAAGATCTCTGGTTGTGTCTGTGGCTTTGGATGTCTGGGAGGTGGTTGTGATTTTTAGATTTTGGGCTCATCAAGAGCTTACACTTTGCTGTGTACTAGGATAGTCTGTGGAGATGCTGTTTCTTCTGGCTGCTGCCTGCCCCACACTGATGCTGCAGGATGCATGGAGTACCAGAGTACCAGTATTCTTTGTTTCTATGTATTTATATTGCAGGAAACCCCTTCCCTGTCCCCAGACCGAGAGATAAAAATCTGGCTTATTCTCTGGGAGCAGCCAGGCTATGTGTTGGGTTCTTTTTTTGGCATGGGTGTGTAAAACAGAGCCCAATTTTTCACATTTGTCATCATGACAACCAGGGAACTGTCAGGTTTGGACTATCTCATAGCCAAATTGTTGTGTGTACCCCTGGCCTGTGCAAATGTGCTACCTCCTGCCCCAGCTATTCATAACCTGCCTTTCACCCATGGCTTTGTGCCTGGCACAGCCACAGGTCCAAAAGTGTCTGGAGAATGATGGTCAGCGCAGGATGTGACCCAGGCTGGGAGGTTACCTAGTGCAGCCCTGTGCCATGGCGGAAATGAGAGATGCCAGCCCTTTGAGGATGTCACATCTGCATGGCCAGAAACAGCACAGAGAAGAGCCTGTTCTGGCTCAAGTGTCTCTTCCAGAGATGTTCTTAACTTGAATGAGTCTTTACTTGAAGAGCTGGAGCATTTACTGTGTCCTTTGAAAGTCATTTTCCTACGTCAATCACCTTGACAGGAAAATCTCCAGGCAAGAGAGAGCATATCGTTATTAGAGCAGTAGCTATTGCTGGATAAAGGACATGGTTTTGGTCCTTCCTCAGGTCTGAGATAGAAGCAGCAGACTTTAAGGTAAATCTAAGCTGGTGTGTACCAGTGAGGTCACCTCTGAAAGAAAAGGTATTTAATACCTGTAAAATAGAGGAGGCAAGACAGAAGTGGAAGGGGATGTCTGAGTGAGAGAGATTTCAGTGTGTCCTTTGGATAGAGAGGGCTTTGATCGCCGCAGCTTTCCCTGAATGGAGGGGAAAAGCATCCATAAGCCAGGCCTGCAGGGATGATGTGCTGGCCTTCTCCATTTTCTCCTCCAGACTCTGCTGTCACAGACGGCCTTTGACAACACAGCAGCAAGGCAGGCTGGAAAACTTTCTCAGAAATAGAAAAGTCAAGAAGTATTCTACTCAAAAAACAGCTTCTCAAGGCTGGTGACGTACTTCAAGATGGTGAATAATCGACCTCAACAGTGGAAGGGGGAAAAAAACCCCAACAAATCTCTCTGCTCTTCCCTCTGGCAGGCTGGAGCGCCTTGGGAGATGACTCTGCTGACTCATTCATAAAGCAGTTCTCAAAACATGACTCCTTCGCTTGGATCCAGACAGCTCCTTTCCCTGGGAATGGCAGCCCACCTGCCCTGACTGGTGAAGGCAGGGGGGAAACCTGCCCTCCTCCTGCTCCACGGCTGTGGCCTGACCACCAGCTTGGGTCTCTTGGCATGGGTACCCCCCAGTCCTTGGTCTAGGATGAATTCTCAAAAGTCCGATTATAGAAAAAAAAACCCCTGGGGTCTGATTTTTGGAAGTCGCTCCAATGAGATGTTCATCTCCTGTGCTCTATGGTAGCATGCCATATAAAATAGTAAATAAATAGATACAAAAATACCAGAAACATGAAACAGAAGAGTCTGCTCATTCAGTTCTTTCCCATTAAACATTTGGTTTCCAATGTGTGAAGCTTGGAGTACGGTGCAAGGTAAATACAACTCCCTGCTTTAAACGTACACATTCTATCCCAGGATGGGCCTAAGAAAAAGGTGTATCTGTCCTACTGCAGGCTTTGTGCACACAGATGTGCTCCTGGCTGCTTGTGCAAATGAATTAGGAGTCCTTTACCTAGTTCTTAGCCAGGGGACATCCCCGTGTCCGTCTTGCAGGTACTAAGGAGTTTTCTGCTTGGGCACAGATCAGGGAAAGCTGCCAAGGCGATCAGAGTATCGGGAGGGCTGTGTTGGAGGACAGCCCAAACAGGACCACATTTCCTCTGAGAGCTCACTTTGGTACCAGGACTCCTTCCAGAGGTGACTTTTATGGCTGGCACCATTGCAACCCTCCCCCTAGCCATAGTCGTGGTGGTGGGGAAACACCTGGGTGGGAAAAAGGAGAATTTTATTCACATAGCTCTTGGCAGGGCTCACTCTGTCCTGAAGCAGAGATCTGTGCTGGAGAGAGGATCGAACTCCTTAAGGTTTTCTCCACAAACTGCTCTCACTTTGGCACGCCTGGAGACAAGCTGGCATCCTGCTCCAAGCAACCTCCTGGTGAACCAGGAGACAGGAGAGCTCCTTGTGGGAGCTGCTGGGTGATGGTTTGGGTGGAAGGGGGAACAGGGTGGTTGTTCCTTTCTGATCTGTAGTGGCACAAGCAGGCTCATGGACCTCAGGTCTTGGTGTGAGTGTGCAAAGCATTTTATCCTGTGTCTGCTTCCCTGCAAGTCAACTGTTCTACCTCCCTTTGCACTGCAGACCAACCAGGGGCTGGGGAGCCAAGAGGAGCTGGGGCCTGGGCATCTGTTTGGCAGAAGCTGGGGTCAGATCTGCAAGGTTTGGGCTGGCTCATCTGCCTTCCTGACTGGTGACAGCTGACAGCTGTGGAAGGCAGAGGGAGAGGGGGAGACGGGCTCTATGTGAAAAGAAAGGGAGCCGGGATTGCAAAAACACGCTGATGATGGTTTTGCTCGTACAATTCCAATCCCAAATCTACATGTAATGAATTAAAATCTGCAATGGTGTTTAGCAAATGCCGCTTGCCAGGCCAAATTAGCAGCCTCATTTGTTGCTAGTGGCAGCTCTTTAAAACTCTTAAAGAGGGGTTCCTTTTAAAATGTGGCATAAATAGGATGTTTTCTCAACAGTAGCATTTCCTTGCTTGAGCGTCGCAGTAATTTTTGTACCCTTTGGTCTCCCACAGCTGGTATACCAGAAGAAAATGACAGCAGAAAACCTAGCCAAGCTCCTTGGAAATGTAAATAGACCGGAACCACTGGTGTCCTCTTAACACAGCATCAATCACTGCTGGATGCTGGAAGTGGCAGTGCGTTCGTTACGGTCCAGGCAACCATCGCAGGCAGCAGATGGAGAAGGTTTAAGATCCAGTAGCAGTGCTTTGGAGGTATGCATGATTGTCTGCAGAAAATGGAGAACAGATGGAGTCTACTTTGACCTGCTCACTCAATAACTGCAAAATCCTTGTGTTTTCAGATGAGCTGTGTGTTTATCATGAGGCATGGTCTGGAAATCCCGCACATACTCCCTGCTCATGCTGGTCTCCGTTGGCTGTTTGCTGAGCTACCTGTGGATTTGCAGTGAAGGAGTAGGCAGTAAACCAAGGCAGGTCCTTAGCTTCTGGTAAGCTCTTCTTGAGAAAAATTAACCCATTTACTTTCTCCAAGCAGACCATGTTTCCAAAAATAGTAGTGTTTGGAGATGGTTGCTGCAGGTGAACCAAGCTGGGCTCTCTGTTGGAATGGTGGTGGTATGAGATGCTTGACCTGGTGATGAATTGTAGTGTGGTGGCCTTTAGCCATAGTATGTTTTAGCTTGGAAAAGAGGAGACTGAGGGGTGACCTCATTAATGTTTATAAATTTGTAAAGGGCGAGTGTCAGGAGAAAGGAGCCAGGCTCTTCTCTCTGATGGCAAATGATAGGACAAAGGAAAATGGGAGCAAGCTGGAGCATAGGAGGTTCAACATAAACATAAGGAAAAACTTCTTTACTGTGAGGGTGACAGAGCACTGGACCAGGCTGCCCAGAGAGGTTGTGGAGTCTCCTTCTCTGGAGGCATTCAAAACCCACCTGGACGTGTTCCTGTGTGACCTGGTCTGGGTGATCCTGCTCTGGCAGGGAGGTTGGACTGGATGAGCTTTCGAGGTCCCTTCCAACTCCTAATATTGTGTGATTCTGTGATTCTGACTGATAAATATGGGCTTTACCAGCCAAAAGGTAAGATGAAGTCTGCTGCTGATTTCAAGGCAAAAGGAGCAACTCTTTTAAGGAGGATGGTGACAAATAGAAGGAATATAGTAAATACCGTGTTGTGCTCTGGTTTCCCTTGCAGGCTGCCATTAGGAGATATATGCAGATGTGATTTCTTGAGTGTGCCATCTTTGTGGAGAAGAAGCAACAGTCACTCTCCAGTGGATGGACCTACGCCTGGCCTGTTTCGGGGCCCTGCTTCTTGAGGAGCTGTCTTACCGCCTCTTCTTTCTCACTGACTACCAAGGGAGCCTAGGAGAACAAACCAAAGAAGTGTCTGTGTTACAGGTGTCTGAAGCAATGCAAGATAAATCTCACCTGTAGAGACCTTGTCATGGGTCCAAGCCTGGTGAGCTTCCCACGTCTTCAGCTATAACTATGTGACAACAGAATCAGTTGCTCCTTTCATTTCTCCTTGTGCACTCAGAGGTTTCAGCGAGGTCTCTGATGGATCTGTAGCAGAAAGATGTGTTTGACAGAAATTATTAACCCAGTTAACACATTAATTCACGCATCAGTAAATTTTGTTTCTTTTCAGTAGCATATTACAAGCCTTAGGGCAGAACATCTTTCTTCCTTGTTGTCCTTCGAGTCTTGATGGTGCTGTCCATATGGACAGCTCTGGGAAGTATTTCCCAGAAGACACTAAGATCCATAATTTTGGCTTTCTTAGGTCTACATGACACATACCCAACTGTGTTTTGCTCTGTTGGGCCAGAAGACTGTTTTGAAGGTTATATTGCAGCTGTAGTTACACCAGCAACACTGCTTTCAGAGCTTGTTTTATTTGAGTAGCTCTAGGGACGAATTTTGGGCTGTGCTCAAAAGGATAACAGGTTGTTATATCATCCTGAGCGTCTCATGTAGGAGCATGCCAATTCTTGGATGTCCTTGTGGGATGTTTGTTTCTCAGCCAGCTTCTGTTTCAAGGCTTGCTTCTTCCAAGAACACCAGGTGGTTGTGCGAGTCGCTGCTTTCCAGGTTGCTGTCTCTTTCATGCCACAAAGCAGCGAGGGGTATGTGATGAGGCTGCCCAGAGGAACTGCTGAGGATCTGTAGTGACTGAAGGCTGGTACATACTGGAGGTGATTAATACCTGTGCTGGTGGTCATACAACTGAAGGATCAATCCAGCCCGTGTGGAACCACAGCTCAGAGCAGTGAGAGATTTCTTGCCAGTGTAGGAGGAGATTCGCACCACCTCTGTCTTTTAAGATGCTTATCATATGTTGCCTGCAGGGAGGGTGGTTGGGAGCCAGAGCCCAGCCTGGGAGCTGTTGTACTCCCTTCTTTTCTTCCTTAACTACAGGTGGGGCTGAGGGGCCACTTTCTGACTTAGGGAATAGTTTGTCAAGTCTTGCCACCTGAAATGTCATAAATTTCTTTCTACCCTGATTTTATCCCTGAATCAAACCATAGTTTGGGGAGCTGATCCTTAACTTAAACCTTCTCTTTTCTCTTTCCCTTCCCCAAGCAGTATCACTTCCCTGATCCCACAGATTTCAGTGTTGTTGCAATGAATACAGCGGGCAGCACTGGATGTCAGGGCAGCCGCCACCATTGTCAAAAGAAGCCATGAGTTGGGCCAGGCCTTAAGTCCCAAAATGTTACAAGATGAGACAGGTTGGGATGGATGGAGGGGAAGATGCTGCCTCAACCATTGCCCTGAAATTTAGGAAGGATCATAGTGAAAAAGAGAGGCATATTTGCAGGATCCTTAACTCGGTGTTCAGCCAAGGATAGCAGTTGCTCTACACCAGTGTGTTGCATCACATTAAAAGCTGACCATTGTGAGCCCTGTGAGGTTCTGACACCTCTTATGCAGCTTTACAATCAATAACCTACCATCCTACCATCAATAGCATGAGCGCAATGGGTGAATGCTGCTTCTGCAAGAATGAATAAGCTCAGTCTTAACTAAGAAACACCCTCAGTCGAAATTTAGAGGAGATGAGGACATTCCCCACTCCACATTCTGCAAGATGGTCCCACAGAGGTGTGCCTTCAGTGTCCTTTCTGTGGTGTGGTAATCTGGCCTTGCTGGCAGGCATCCAGTCTGGAGAGGCTGTTTGCTTCCATTTGGCCTACGTTCATGCAAAATCCAGTGACCACTGAGAGCAACAAGACATGTCCCTTGCGATAGATTATTAGATTCCACAAGCAGAGCGGAGCAGGGAAGTTACAGGTCAGGGCACTCTAACCACTGGTTTCTGTCAGTCTGTCTCTGTCCAGGCATCACAGCTGGCATTGCCATCCACCTCATGTTAAGCCAGCTGAATCAGAAGTCCCCTGTGGTGTTGAGGTGTTTCACAGCCCGTTGGCTGGGGTACCAGAGGAGTGTCCTGACAAAGAGCTGCCTGTATGCAGAAAACAGCAGTCCTGGGCAAAGCTATCTGGTGTCCTTTGGAGCTTAACAACCCATGGCAGAGCCTGAGCTGGATCTGACACAGACGTGCCCTCTGTCCCTGTCCTCCTCAATATTTCTGTGTCACGCAAGGGTGGCTGCTGCAGCTGGGCGGCTGCTGGCCCACAGGAGAGATGCTGCCCCCAGAGCTCCCCTCCTGGAGACCAGCACAGATCTCTGTGGGAGCCAGGCAGGAGGCAGAGCTTGGATACAGATACAAATTGGTTGTAAAGCATGTAAAACAAGCACTGTTTACTTTCTGCCCAGAGTGGACAATACAGCCTCTAACCTTCACCTTCCCACGCACTGCTGCAGTCAAGGCTATTGTATTTATGATTATTATTTTCCTCCCGGCTGTTAGAAGTCACAACTTCATTGTTGTTATTTTTAATCTGCCAGCTCTGAAGCTTTAGGATGCTACCTGCCAGCCCTCTGTTTCCATTCAAATCATACCTTTTTCCTGGTATCATTCGTATCACAGCGACAAGCCCGCGCCGGAAAACAACAATAGTGCATTATGCAGACTTTGACTTCTCAGCTGATGGGAGATAAAATTATAAAGAGGGGTAGGTGAATCATCTGCTCTGAAGCACTGATGAATACACACGAGACTCTCAGACCACAGCTCTGTGTGGTACGATGAGTGTGTGGAGAAAGGGAAACAATAAGAGACTCAGACACATCCAGGAAAGCAAAATGACCCTACGTGCTGGTAGGAGGGTGTCTTCTTCCACTCTCACGCTGGACTCTCCTGGCAGAACTGGAGCATTATAATAGTGCTTTCACCCTCTCTTTTTTTGTCCTGTCTTGTATGGATTCAGTGAGAAAATTCAGATTCAGTGAGAAAGGGGCTTGGTGTGGCATGAAGGTGAGGGCTCTTGTCTCTGTCTCCAGACCATGCTCACAGCACCACAGGGTGGGTGAATACATGGAGGGCCAAGGGCTGCTCAAGAGAGGACTTTGAGAAGGAGTTCCTGAGTACACCAAGGGATGTACAGCTTGAGGGAGGGATGGAAATAACAGAGCTTCTTATTAATTTTTAAAAACCCATAAAATTTCTCTTCTTTAAAAGTTAAGGAGATGGGGAAGATCCACACTTCTTTCTCTACCAACTCTTTCATTTGTTTCTCTCACCTCAAAAAAACAGAAATGTGTTTTCTTGATGATCTTTTCTTAAGTCTGAAAAACTGAGAGGGTGGAAGTCTCTCTTGTTCTTTGATTTGCTTCACTTGGAAGACCTGGAAAAGACAAAAGAGGTACTGCTTTGGATGTTTGGTTTTGTTCTGTTACTGTCCTTCAAGATATGTCCTTCAAGCCTGTGAGTGAGCTTTTTGAATTTTTATGGAGGAAACAGAGCATTCAGAAAACAAATCTACCCTTTTCTGAGTGCCAGATAATATTGCTGAGACAAGAATCCTGGTTAATATCAGGAATGTCTTTAGCACTAAAACAGTGCCAAGTCTGTCCAATTAAGTGAGAAGTCCGCTGAGACAAGAATCCTGGTTAATATCAGGAACTTCTTTAGCACTAAAACAGTGCCAAGTCTGCCCAATTAAGTGAGAAGTCAAGGAGGTGAACTGAACGTGGTGTCTCCATGTGCTGCCAGAGGTAAGACACCACAGGCAAGAAGGCTCCTTCAGTTGATAGGGTCAGGTCCAATAAAAAATGGACATTGAAAAATAGCTATAGCAAATAAAGTCTGGGTACTGTTTAGCAGGGTGGGTGGTACTGGCATGAGAAGAGAGGGAGACATCTTTCTGGTCTAAATCAGCTCACCTAAGCTTCCCAAAATTTATAGTACACAATATGAAGCAGGTTATTTTTAGGGAAAGAAGGAACAACCATTGACTTTGTGCTGGCATCAGATTTTACTGCATCATGTCTGAAGCACTTGCTGTGGAGGCAAGGTCTGCAAACCAACATGGAAACTGAACTGCTCGTTCATACATGTATGAATAAAACATTGGGAAGGAACTGGGTGCACCAGAAGGTTTTCTTTCATGTCCAGCAACATAAAGGCAACGGACATGAGTGGTCTTCCTCCAGAGGTAAAAGATGTACAAAAGGTGTGAAGGTTTTCCCCTCTCCATTGAAATCAGCCCCAGGGCAATGGATGTAGCTTCCTTTGGAGCGGTTGTGCTCTGCCACACTGTATGGATAGTCGTATTTCTGCTGGGTCACAGGCTCCAGTGCCCTGCTCTGTAGCACTGGCTCTCCGTAGCAATTTAATAACTCATATTTATTGCAAAACTGTTTTTCATATCCCATCACATTTTCGCGGGTGGGCGTGGGTGTGCAGCAGCAAGAAATGTACATTGTCATGGTTCACAAAGCTCTTGCGACACTTGAAAACCAAGAGGAAATTGCATTTTTTCCCTGCTGTAATGCAGCTATGGAGACGGAAGATATGAAATTAGTCAGCCTTAACATGCATTAATCAAAGAAAGGAACTTGAAGATGCCCTTGGAGAAAGACAGACTGAGGGGCTGGGCCTGGAGCCTGGATTTTGGTGGTAACACACGCTAGAGACAGCTCTTGTCCATAGCAGCAGTGGAGCTGGGTGCAAGTGGTGGGCAAGACACAGTGAAGTAGCCAGCCTGGAGAGACCATGCTAGTGTGAAAGCAGCTAAGACCAAGAGGATTTTGGCACTGGGAGCAGGAGGAAGGGGAAACTTGGAAATAGCAGATCTAATGAAGTCTCTCCTGGGATTTCAGAGTCTTTGGGTTGTTCCTGGTGGGAGAGGCACCACATGAAGACTGGAAGGTGTGCAGCTGTCCCTGCACCTTCTCTGCTACAACTCTGTCCCTGCGGGTGATGGGTCTGCAGGGCGCGTGTGTCACACACAGCCAGCCATAAGCACTGCCCTCCATGCACAGCCGGAAAGCTCTTCCCTCTCTGACTGCAGCATCCCTGAGAGCTAACAAAAATAGCCAGCTTCATCCTTGCAGCTTTTGTTTAATTCAGTGTGTTATTCTGGGATTGTAAGCCCCAACCTGACTTAGAGTTGTGCTTGTTTTCTTCTGCATTCAAAGGCTGTGTGTTTGAGATCCCTGGGTGGCAGACAAGTGGTTTTGGTGCTGAATAGAGCATTTTAGGGTACAGCAAGACTGACTCCATTCATGAAACTCGAGGTGACTTCTTTGCTCTAGCAATATGAGATGGGAGTACAGCTCACCTTGCAGATGGTTGACTAAAATATTAAACAGTGATTCACCATTACTCACTGTCTCATCAGCTCATAAATTTAAAATAGCTCCCTTTTCTACCTTTTTTTATTTAGAGAAAAATAAAAGAAGTAAAGCTGTATTATGCATAACTATGCTAAGCTGATCCTCTGGAGAGGCCTGCTAATAAACTTTTTACTGGCTTCTGTCTCTTTACATTAGTTGAGAACTGAAGCAATGGGAGGGGGAAGAAATCTTGCATTTCTGTGTTTATAGAGAAAATAGATGTGGTGATATCTCTGGCAAAATAAAGGAGTAGAAATGCGAATGCAATTGTCCATTATACTACTTAGCGAGATGGAAATAACAGCTGGACACTGTGATCACAGGCAAAAGAAAATAAGAAGGTGCTGTCGTGTTGTTTCTGAGGTCCCTATCAGCTGTCATTAGCCATTGCCCATGAAACTATTTGTATCCACTGAAATCCTCATTGAAATATCTTGTAGATTTCTGTCTGTAAACTTAGTAAGTTTTTTCTTCCTAGAGCAAGCCTCTGTCCCCCAGGCTGGGCACCCACTGCCTCTCTGGGCATTAGGGGAGCTCCAGCCCATATACACCTCCCCACTTGCTTTCTTCCCCTTTTCTTTCCTTTTGGTGTGTCAGTGCAGCACCCTGCTTGCAAACCCCTGTTTCCATAGTGGGGCAGGCTGGGCCTCCCTGTAAATGGGAAATCAGAGGTGACACAGGACACGCAGTCTCTGGGACTGAGGGGACAGTGATGGGCTGGTTTCTTCTTTCTTCTTTTATTGGTGTAACTGTCTCTGAAGGCTTGTTCTCCTCAGGGAAATGGTGAATTTAATTCAAAAGCTCTGGAGAGAGGAAAACTTGGGTTTTCCTATTTGTTTTCAGTCTGTAGTAAGTTCTAGCTACTAAGAGCTGTAATAGCTGAATTTGCCCCAGGTACAACCCACCTCTCAACCATGGCAGGTCAAAAAGCGTGTCACTTATCAGCATTTGTGCCTGCTGGGACTCATCCAGTGATCTTCCATGGCTGGACCAGTGCGTGCAGCACTTTGCGTGCCTGCTTGAGGAAGAAAAGTTGCTAAGGGACATTTGCAACATCTCTGCTGACTAATACCAAAATTCAGTGGTTATGCTGTCTTGTGTCATCTCTCATCAGCCTCCAGTGCCTGTAGCACTTGCTTTTTATCATCAAGTAGAATTCAAGTCCCATTACAAATTATTATTCTGCTGCTGTGAGTGAAAGCTGGTGGGACCATCAATGTGTTGACAGAGATGTTTGCCCTTTCCTTCAGCCAAATAAAAGCAGAAAGAGTCAGCCTAAGAAAGCAGTGTAGCATGATGCACATCACTGAACCTCTCCTGGTGGTGCCTTTCCCTGGTTGAGGTGCTGGTCACACACAAGCTGCTCAGGAGCATCATGATAGCGCAACCAGGGTGTTTAGGCGCTGAACAGCAGAGGTAGGAGAGGGCAGGCAGTGGTAGTGCAAGGCTGCCCACTGCTTCCTTGCACCAATGTTCACGCTACCCATATGATGTTGTTGGTAGGAGTTTGGCAGCCTGAGGAAAAATTGCATGGAGAGTGGCTTATTTGCTGTTTGGATGCTGAGTATGACAGGAAAAGCAGAGGATCCCTTCTCTCCTTGTGCCCTCACCTCTGCCCTCAGACACTGCAGCAGCCTGGGAACAGTCCAGCTTTATTTTGGTGTCTCAGACTCTCTCGTTCTGATGAAAGGTGAGTCCTGTTTGACCTTGCTGTCCCTTCAGGGTTCCTGTGAAGATTTCCTGCGTTCTCCCATAAAGGGGGCCAAAAATGCTTAAGGAAATGGCAGTTTCCAAGGCAACCACACTCAACAATTTCATCAATTAATCAGGAGGAAACTAAGGAAGGGAACGGGAAGCATATGCTCTGTACAGGACAAGACTATGAATGATTGATGCCATCTAAGAGACAGGGAGGATTTACGCCAGGAGAGACCCCGGCCTGTGGCTGAGATGATTTCCTATGCAAAAGCTCGTTACTGCAAAACGATGGCAGGGAGCCAGGAATGGCTTCCTAGGCGAATGTCCGGTCCGGTATTTAGAAAATTATGAGGCACACTGCAAAAATACATCCAGGGAGGCTCAGAAAAGCACAGAAAGACGCAAAGAGACATGGAGCAGGAGTTGCATGCTGGTTTTCCCTACCACATGTGTCAGTTCTCCTACTGAGCTTAATAAAAGTAGGTATTTGATGCTTCCCAGCCAAAGTTACGGGTAGGTGTGATCTCTTCAAGACATTAATTTCCACATTTGTGGTCACGATGTGCTAGCTGACCTGTCTGTATGTTGCAGTCCATGCAGACACATCTCACAACCAGTGCTGTCTTCATGTACTGCCTGCATATGCAAGGCAGCTGAGGGAGAGACTGGATTTCTTTGGGGGTCCATGGTCAAATTAAAGGCTGTAGAGGTCTTAAAATGTCTCCGTGCTTTTGTTCAAGCCTTGCTGAGAATGGCAATAGCAAGGGGAGGTAATCAGGAAAAGATTCTCCAAGTTTTGGTGTTTTCTTGCAGCTCGATCAGAATGAAAATGAAAAGGTCTTGAAGGATCTCCTGAGACAAGAAAGTGAAAAATGTCTTGACACGATAAAAGTTTGTTATAGTAACTTTGAATAAGTTCTTTTTTCTTTGCTTTTGAAATATCTTTTGTGCTTAATTTTTTTTCTTCATGGCATTTTTCTTCATAAGATTTTATTCCTCCCATTTCCCTCCACATTTAACAATTCAGCTTTTGCCTCTGATGGAAATAACTAACTGAACCGAATGATGAAGACAGCACTGCAAGTGTCTCTTGTGCTATACGCAGCACAGCTTTTCTCCATATGAATTCATATGCCAGTGTATTCTTCCCTTATTGCTTTCATTTAAGTGAGTGCTGGAACAGAGCTTTTGTGTAAATCAGCAAGAAAAAACCAAACCATCTCTTGCTGTAACCATTTGTTCCTTTTACCTCAGTAACAAATCCTTCCTGGGAATGATGAGCTGATGTAATTTATCAATTGATCATAGTAATGCACATTGTGGTACTCTATTTCATGTGTCTGGAGCACATCTTTTGATTAGAGCAAACCTCAGCTTTCTGTTTGTAAAAGCAAATTAAAAGATACTCTCGATAGCAATGTTGAAATGAGTATTAACTGCATTAGAAATCAGCAGGTAAAAGAGCAAGACTCAAATATCAAAGGTTTTGTTCGGAGAAAAGCTAATCAGAAATGCTAGAACCAGACTAAATCCGTTGTCTTTACTAGGATGAATTTGCTGCTTTTAACAATATCAGACCTATGGCTTTTTCTTTTCTGATACATTCAAAAGCCATTAAATACACTTCCCAGCTTGCACTATGGGTACCTGAGATATAAGATGTTCCATTTCTTTCAGGTAATTAATTTTAGGCCTTTCCTTTGGTAAGGAAAGGGAAAAATAATTTCACACCAATCAAACTGGATTAACCAGCTTTTCCAAAGCAAGTCTAGGCACAACTTTCTGCCATGTATCTGGGATGAGCAGGAACATGCATCCTTCTGTGCAGATTGGTGGTCCATGATGGTTCAACATTCAAGTCCCATGCCAGGAAGAGGGATGAAGTGTCTAGGCCTCACCAGGACAATTTTGAAGAGTGATGCCAGCTGGTGACCTCACACTCCCCAGTGCCTCCCAGTGCCACAGCTTCTCTCCTGCCCTAGGATGTCTTTTCCAGGTGATGGCTCAAGCTACAGGAGCCTGAGCCAGAAAGAGTTGGCATGAAGAGCCAATAAATGGGTTTCAGGGTTGTTCCTCAGACATGAGAGGTTGGGAAGTTGCTTTTCCAGGGTTATGACAAGGTTCTCAGAGGAAACTCTCTTCATCTCAGCACAAGTTTGAAACACCTCCTGGCCAGCAATAGACTCACTTGGATTAAACCTGGCGTAACCAAGGTCAGAAACAGACCAGAGGAATGCGCCTGTGCACACACATACCTACCACCTGTATGACCAGGAATACTGCCAGAAGGTTCCAAAATTGCTGAATTAAATAAAATTCAAGAATCTATCTGATTTCCTGAGAAAAGCCATGTGTCTCTATTTCAAGTACCTTTTTTTGCTGTTACTCAGTGGGACTTTAAAAATATGGACTCATATGTTGTGATCAGACACTAAATGTCTTTTTAAATTAAACAGTGGTACTGGTACTTTTTAAAATCAGAGGACCTGGCCCTTGAGATACTTTTGATGCTGCTTTCCTCTTAAAAGCCAAGAAAAGCATGCATGAGAGAGTAATTATGGTGGCTGCACATTGCTTGCATGGATGTGGACTGTCAGCTGGGAAAGCTTTTTGCTGTGGTTTTGTGAAGCAGTTTGGCTTCCTTCCCTGAAAGACTTCCACTGGTCCAGGTGCAGGAAGGCACACAGAGATTTCCTTTATATTTTCCTTTAAATGATGGGGTTGATCTCTAGGCAAAACAGGATTCACTCAAGCAACTGTGTCCTTGGTGCCTGCCTGGACCAGGCTTGACCTTTTTGGCAAGTTGCAGCTTAGGTGAGTTGTCTGTTTCCCAGAAAGAGAAGAGGCAAAATGATGCATTAAAATAATTCTGACATCTTCAAGACCCTTCCTGCTTTGGAGCAGAATGTGATATTTGGTAGAAAGAAGTCAGCTCAGGGTCAGGCTTTTCTAGCTCTAGCTAGAGGTTCCATTGATTAAAGCTACAATTTTTTTACAAGTCAAAACTTCCTGCTGTAAAAATTCAAGCACTGGGGTAGAGTCTGAAAGCAGATAACTCCTCTGCTCAGTTCAACATGTCCTTGTGTTTTGGGGGGATACAAAAGCCATCTTGGTCTTGGATGTTTTGGGGAGACCAATTCAGGCATGAAAGGGGCTGAAGGGCTGTACAAATACAAAACTGGTCTCAGAAGTGCTCTAACACGTTCAAAGGAGCATTTTTCTCCTGACTTCTGCTGAAGGGAAGTCATGGCCGAGGCAGATACTTCCTCAGTCATGGCCCCCAGGTTGCAAAAAGAAGGACATTGAAATAGATGAGGTGAGTATCCAGGAGCCAGAGGACTGCTTAGCTCCTTCCAATGCCACTCCTGGACTGGTGTCTGCTGATCTTTCCCAACCAGCTGGAGGAACCGAAACTCCGGTGGACTTGGCTTCAGATATTGAGGAAAGCATGGGAAGCCAAATGTGGTCCTGTAAGACGTGAGTGTGTAGTTGCCTCCTCTATGGACCTGCTTTCCCTGCTGCAGGTGAGTCTGCCCTAGGCTGGTGGACTAAGTCCCTGCTGACGCATTGAGCAGGATGGGAAGGGATGCCACTGCTCCTGGTGATGTGGAGGGAATGGGGCATAGGACCCTTCTCTGGGGTTGTCCTCTACGTTTCGCCATACTTGGTCCTATTTTATCCAGTCATCTAATATATGCTTCTAGACTCAGAGAGTCCAGGTGATGTTACATCTGAGCTGTATTGCCAGACAAAGGGGAAAATACACAGAACATGAGAAAAACAGGAAAGGAGAAAAAAGGGAAATCACTTAGGTTCTGGTGACAAAGTGCTGCTCTCTCCTTCTAGGGAAATATGTCTTTTTATCTTTTTACACATTATCTCCTCTTTCCCATGGAAAGGCCTCCCATTGAGCTGTGCCTCCAGCAAGTGGAGTAGCAGAGTGGCGTTGTCTGTGGATAAGATGTTTGTCAGCTGAGCAATTGGTGCTAACAAGAGTGGGACCAGCTTAGGAAAGCAGTTAAACATGAGTGCACCTTATCTTGGTTTTCCCAGTTAGATCTGGGTTGTGAGCTCAGCTGTGAGACCATCCACGTCTCTGTTATGACTCTGACTGTCTCAGCTTGCAGCAGTGCCTGGCCATGGTTCAGGTGAGAGAGTGCTCCCAAGATGTATAGACTGAGAGTTTAGTTGTACTAAACTAGTTGCTCTAGGCCAGACAGTGAGCCTCTGGCCATTTTCCAGCGCAGATAAAGCTACTGGGACTTCAGCCCACGACTGAGACCTATTGGAGAAGTGATGCCTTTGAGTCACACTGCAGTGTCAGCACAGCATCATCTCCTCTACTGAGAGAGAAGCCACTTTTCCAGCATGCTGCAGGTTTTGAGGAGGGAACTTTGCCAGCTGAGACATGGAGAGCTGCGAGTGCTGGTGCGAAGAGCCCCATGTGTCTGCCTCTGGAGGCCCACCTTGGTATTTGAGTCAGAATGACTCTCTCCTCTTCTCTCCTTTCTGAGTCACTGCCACAGTCTATTTCTGGCCTATGCTTTAGGAAGAGTGGGTTGACGAGAATGTGTTAAAGAGGTCATAGCTGATACCGAGGAGTATGCACTAAGAGGTTTTCCATAACTAGATTAGTCCAGTTGGGCTATACACATTTGTATTCACTGCTGGGAAGCAGGTTGAGGCACAAGTCCAGCATTGCCTGGGTTCACTGAGCCCAAAGAATTGGCATGGGGTTGAGTTTGCCACCAGTGGTGGAGCTTTTTCAAGTCCCCTGGTGCCCTGTCTGTGAAAAGCAGGTGTCTGACAGTCCCAGAGAAAGGCAGAAAGCCTGCAGGAACCCAAGGAAAGTTCATTAATTACTCTCTTGCCCCCTCTGGAAAAGGAGGAACTCACTACTGTTAGGTCATTCTCAGAGGGGATGGACAGGAGCGGAGCAGGAGTGTGCAGTCATACTTTTTAGCCCAAATGCCTCATCTCCTTGATGGGGTCAGTTCTTCCCTTCTGGATATCAGGCAGGGGAGAAGATTCACCACTTGGAGGTGCCTGGGTCTGCCCAGGGACTTCACGATACTGAGCTTGGAGGAGATGGCTGAAATCAGATGAGAAGACTCCCAGCCACCCTGGATTATGGGGTTGCAGCTGTGAGACTCAATGCTTCGGTTCATCTGTGCCAAAGGCCTTGGACAAGAGGAGGACAGGTTTCTGAGATCCAGCCTTTTGGGGAGCAGCCTACAGACTCTGTAGGGTCTCTGGCACTGAGGCAGCACAGGTTCAAACAGGAGGAACTGTCAGATGTCTCAAGGCTTGTCTCGGGTTTTCCTCTCAGGTGCTGTTGGATGCAGAAGCTGATGGTGCTGGCTGCTTTCCAGAGAGCTGCTTTGTGGTAGATGAGAAGATAAAGCTGCAGCAAGTTAGGAGGATGATGGCCATGGGCTGCAAGAAGCACACCAGGACAAAGGTTGTTGAAAGATCTCTAATTTGGGTGATATGAAGACTGGTGATATGAGCTGTTACTTACAGTGTTTGAACTCAGGCTGATGGCTGTCATAACCTGGATGAGCGCAGACTGCATTAAAAATGGCATTGAGAATAAATTCCAGGCCATGGAAGATCTCTGCCCACTTGGAGAATGAGAGATGGCTCCTGATAAAGATATATCTTGATGCATTGGCCAACACAACCTTCAAAGTGGCGATCACTGGGGCTTCCACTCTGCTCCTTTGGGAGTTCAAAAGTTCGAGGCATGGTGTCTCAGCTGTTGATCTGCTAGGAAATGTTAAGGTTAAATAGAATAGAGTCATAGTTTGACCTAAGATCTGCTCTAGAACCATAAAGTAACAACTCACTATAGAACCACATAGTAACCTGGAACATGACCCAGAACCACAAAGTGATCTAAAACATGATCTAGAACTCCTCTAGAACCATGAAGTGAGCCAAAAGCATGATCCAGACCCAAAAAAGTGGTCCTGAACCAACCAAGAGCCCCAAGAGCTAGAGTATGGTCTGGAACCAGCAAGTACTCCTGAAACAACTCCTGAACAAACAAGTGAGCTAAAAGATGATCCTATGTTGGAACCATTAAGCCACCTGGAACCCAAATCTAGAACCACTATGCAACCTAGAACCTGATCTAGAACCACAAAGTGATATAGAACTACAAAGCTGTCTAGAACATCATCTAGAACCATAAAGCTATCTAGAACCTGATATAGAACTACAAAGCTGTCTAGAACCTAATCTAGAACCATAAAGCCATCTAGAACCTGATCTAGACCCACATCCCTACCAAACTTCCAACTCCAGAATTCATACCTGCTCCAGAAACAACCTGCTCTCTGCATGAACACCACCCTTGCTCTACAACCAACAAATCCCTGAAACCCAGCCTCTGGAAGGGATCTGGACTCTAGGGCCAACCAAGACTCTAGGGTCCTGGCCTAGGTATGAAGTTCAACAAGGCTCAGTGTCAGGTCCTGCGCTTGGGTCACAACAACCCCATGCAGGGTTGGGGAGGAGTGGCTAGAAATCTGGCCCATGGAAAAGAATCTGGGGTTGTTGGTGGACAGCCAGCTGAAGATGAGCTGCACTGTGCCCAGGTGGCAAGAAGGCCAACTGCATCCTGGTCTGTATCAGGGATAGTATGGCCAGCAGGACTAGGGCACTCATAAGGCCATATCTCAAATCCTGTGTTCAGTTTTGGGTCCTTTGCTACAAGGACATTGAGGGGCTGGAGCAATGAAGCTGGTGAAGGGTCTGGAGCACAAGAATTATGAGGAGTGGCTGAAGGAACTGGGGTTGTTTAGTCTAGAGAAGAGGAGGCTGAGGGGAGACCTTATCGCCCTCTACAACTGCCTTTTTAGGCACTCTTTTGAAGAGTGGAGCAT
>NW_010209393.1:47555-51088 GCF_000695765.1 Mesitornis unicolor | reverse complement strand
CTGCTCCGGCAGGGGGATTGGACTAGATGATCTTTTGAGGTCCCTTCCAATCCCTAACGTTCTGTGATTCTGTGATTCTGTGATTCTGTGATTCTGTGATTCTGTGATTCTGTGATTCTGTGATTCTGTGATTCTGTGATTCTGTGATTCTGTGATTCTGTGATTCTGTGATTCTGTGATTCTGTGATTCTGTGATTCTGTGATTCTGTGATTCTGTGATTCTGTGATTCTGTGATTCTGTGATTCTGTGATTCTGTGATTCTGTGATTCTGTGAGTGTAGTGAGAGGGAGGTCAGTCTCTTCTAAGTATCAAGTGATAGGACAAGAGGAAACGGCCTCAAGTTGCACCAGGGGAGGTTTGGGTTGGATATTAAAAACAATATATTCACCAAAATAGTTGTCAAGCACTAGAACAGGCTGCCCAGGGCAGTGGTGGAGTCACCATCCCTGGCAGTATTTAAAAGCCATGTAGATGTGGCATTTAGGGACATGGTTTAGTGGTGGAGTTGGCAGTGCAGGGTTAATGGGTGGACTCGATGATCTTAAAGGTCTTTTCTGATGTAAACAATACTATCATTCTATGAAATTATCTATCATTGTAAAATTAAGTGATGTCTCCTCAGTTCAGAGGGAAGCTTGGAAAGTAATCTACCATCAATAAAAAGAAGAACAGAAAACAGCTCTGAAGAAAAAATGGGCTCTGACAATGCTCTCCAACAGCTTATCCCATGGCCCCAGAGTTTGGTGTCAGCAGAGCTCTCCAAGTGAGTTGCTACCCCGCATTCACTCCATTTTCCCTCTGCATGTTCACTTACATGGGCCAGATCAGCTCGCTGTGTATATGAGCTGCCTCCTCAAGACAGCACTGAAATTGCTGTCAAGTAGGCTTTAACTATAATGAAGGAATGCAGCTGGAGGGTCTGATAGATAGATAGTTAGAGAAGGTAGAGCTGGAAAACGTCAGGGAAGGCAAGGTGAGATGACTGATATACCATGGCTAAATTGAAGCCAAAACCGCGTCCTAATCCTCACAGAGGAAGATCCTGCAAAAGATACCCTTAATTTATGAGTCCATCGGAAATTATTCTTTCTAATTGCAGCTCAGCATCGCTGCCTGCACGTGATGAATGTTCCTGTCTGACAGAGCACTGAAACGTGGAGAAGAAGATGCTTGCCGAAAGGGTAGCGTTGAGGCGGCAGCTGTGATCCAGCAAACTGGGAGTGTTCCTGGGCTTTCCATCACGGCTCCACATCTCAGTGGGCTTCACCGTGCCTCTGCTGCTTTGTCCTGAAACAGGCGTCAGGAACAGTGTGAGCTAAAAACTTCCTTCCTGTCAAGAAAGAAAAGAACAAGGGTGGCTGAGAGTCTCAAAATGGTTTTCCCACCACATTATGGAAGTACACTAGGACTTGTGCTTTCGCAAGACCCGTCAAGCAATGGTTTTACTGGAACAGGAATTGGCATTAAGAAGAAGGAAAAACATTTATGTTCAATGTCAAAAGCGTGTCATAAAAACGCAGCATGCCAAGGCAAGAGCTGTGTCCCCAGTGCAACATACGTCTCTTCTTAATTAAATCTCCTGCAGCCTCCATACGGTCCCAGCAGTGAGCTGCAGATGATGAATGAGATGAGCCATACCAACCCACCCACTCTACACGTCTCTGCTTGCTCTGTGCTGGTGGGCTGCTGGAGGTAATGGCAAAGCCAGATGCAGGGACAAAGACAGAAGGAACTGCTCCCTTCACTGGTAAATAAATTATTTACAAGATTATTTATTTTAGATCTGCTCCCTCCCTGCCACTTCGTGTTTGGGAACACGGGAAAGATTTCCTAGTTCACGTATTTCCTGCTTGGAAGTATTGAGCGTGAAGAGTTTTAACCCATCAGGAGGTTTGGGAATGGCTCCCACTGGGTCTGTACCACTTCTGGATTCATTTTCTTCATTCTGACCCAAGTCTTCACCATCTGGAGCCTTGGGAAGATGCGCGTTTCACAACTATATTCCAAAATATAGAGCCAGTTTATGTGCTCAGGGTCAGGAAAGGGTCTCTGAGCCAGCCAGTGACCTTCCCTGGAGACTCTCATCAGCCAGAGAGACCAAGGCCTTCACCTGCTAGCTACCTAAACATTTTGGAGGACTAAGGGCACACCACAGCACATGCAAGGCCAGATAATCTGCCCTGATTTTACGAAGCAACATTGTGGTTTAGAAATCATCCCTTTCACTTTGATGAGGAGCAACATGGATATGAGTGTGTCCTTGTGTCCTTGTGTTCTTGCTGAAACACATCTGAATGAAATCCAGGAACACTTTCCAGCATCAGACAGTCTAACTCTACCTGTAATAATAACAATAATATCAACAACAACAATAACAACAAAAACAACAACTCTCTTCATCATCCCTATTTGCTGCCATTCTTAGGATCAAAGCTCCTGTCAGCACCTGGAAACTGTGTTGCTCCGAATTTCTGTGTGAGTAGATGCATTTTGCAAGGTGGTTTCAATAGGAACAGGCTAAAGATCTTATGCTTGCTCAAGACTGGGTGAGCCTTTGCAGATTTTCATTCATCTTCTTTACTCCCTAATGGAAATCTGCTTCTCACAGGATGTAAACAGCACACCAGATGTTTCTGCAAATTTAAGGCAATTAATTGAACCAACCACTCCTGCTGCCCAAGCAATTTAAGGTGGTCTTTTGCTTTTGTAAGCACCTATTATTTCCTTGGTCAAGCAAAAAGATCATTGCTCTCTGTGGGAATGAAGAAAAAAGGGACTGCATCTCAGAAACAGGTTTGGGGAAAGAAGATTAAAAAAAAGCTACCGGTGGGCGACTCCACTGGAACTAAACCCTTTCCTGCCAGTGGGTATGTTTTCCCATTTACAATAGCATTTGTCCTGGTTTTGTTGGGATTGAGTCATAGAATTTCATTTTCTGTTCAGTTCAGCTGCTCATCCACTTTTTAAGTGGCAGAAGGAAGGCAGTGTGGCACACCTACATCTCTCTGCTCTTAGATGCTCAGTTCCAAATTTGATGAGATTTGTTGCAATGAAGCATTACTGTTTTCGCACTTGCTTCTTTTAAGCAGATGCTGAATAAACAACAAAGCACCACTTCTGAAGGTTATGATAGGACTGTAAAGACCGTAAACACTAATACCTGCAGAGAATGAATCATTCACATCACCCTGGGATGAGATGAAGCCCATCTGCAAACAGCTACACCAGCTCACTCAGTTTGGATGCATTCATGTCAGATGATCCATCAGACAGCATGGAAGGGGTTTATAAGCAAACCTAATGTTACAGACTTATAGTTGTCACACTGGCAGGGCAGCCTAGGCTTTGGTTTTCCTATTTTCTTTTTGCTTTTGAAGACTCCACCAGCTGTAAATGTGGATTTCACTGGTAGGGGAAAAATGAAGGGAGTTCTTAGTCCAGGCAGAAGTTGTAGGCTAAAAAGACCTGTGCCAAAAAGGAGGACTGCAAGAATTAAAAGTATTATGCTTTTCCCTTCATACGGTTTTCAGCA
>NW_010209393.1:41029-47524 GCF_000695765.1 Mesitornis unicolor | reverse complement strand
AAATATCATATAATCATAAAGAGATTTATGTGGGAGAACCTCTGGAGATTTGTCTCCAAACTCCACACCAAGCAGGGCCACCTGGACTGCTAGTTCAGGTTGTTCAGGAAAATTTGAATTAGGGAAGCTCATCTTTTCCATCCTCTGCACTTAAGGAATGGCTCTGCAAGTCAGAGCTCAGAAAGCACCTGGGTCCAAACCGCCAACAGGAACAGGCGTGATTTCAGCATGCTTTTGGTTTATTTATTTTCCTGAGAAAACAGTTCAATTGCTAGACCTTATTCATAATGCATCTTAACACACAAGTCTGGCTCAGTCTCACTTGTGCTGGATGCTGATCTCAGGAAAACCTCTTCCTTTTCTGTTCCTGGTCCACATCACATGAAATGAGGGATGCAGCCTCCTCCCACATGTCTGCCATGTGCCCTGGGAGGGCTCTGCAGCCAGCTCTGGACTGCAGAAACCATGCAAGGTCCTTGGACCATGCCTGCCTTGCTGTGCCTGCTTGGGACAACAGCTCATGCTTGCTCGTGCCGTGGTCTGTGCATTCCTTGGCTGGACTCCTGGGATCTGAGTCACTGTGCCCTCTCTTAAGTGTAGAGTAATAGCAAAACCGGTGGTGAATAATCAGAGTTAATAATAATGCTCGCCTAAGGTACTTGGTGCACTTTGCTCCCAAATAACTGTCGAATGAAAACACCCTGTCTGCTGGGGACATGCAGTGGTTGTGCAGCGCAGCGAGATTTAACAACATCTGACAACAGCCAGCCCCCCTGGCAAGCTGTGGGTTTCGCCCAGCCATTGCTGAGCCCCTTTTTTTTCCTGTGAAAGTGCTGAAAGTCAGCTAAGTAATGCTCTCCCAGAGAATGAATCCCCCCCGGCAGCATGCAGACCAGAGTGGATCCATTCCCTGGGTGCTCACCCAGGAAGTCATTAGCAGCTCACAGGCAGAGGTCGATCCCATTACCATGGTTTTGTAATGCTTTGGTGGAAAAAAATAAGCTGGAGCTGTAGGACTGGACCTGACCTTGAATGAACAAGAAGGAAAAGCCATTGTGTCTGGAGCTTGTCTCTTTGCGGGCTCAAATGTGCTTCTGTTGGGATGTTAATTATGGGGAAAGCAATTTAGGGGAAGAAGGCAAGGTAGGAGCAATGTTTTGGAGCTGGAATAATTGTTTCATCAGTGTATTGACAGCCCCTAGAGAAGAGCATTTCTGTGATTCTTCGTGTCCTCCGCAGCATGACTGAAAGACACCTGGAAAAGGACCTGACTAAGGCCTTGCTCATAGGTACGTTGGTCTCTGTGCAGATGTTCTGTCTATCAGCAGGCAGCAGGCAGCTGCACACATGGACAGCTGGCAGATAGCTCTCATTTTGGTGCTCTTCCTTTAGGGCACAGTGAGCCCTTTCCATGAATGGGAAGTAGATTTTTTTCCACCAGTAGATCTAGGGTAGATGACACATACCCAGATAAAAACAGTGGATCCAAAAGAAATCATGTGTCCAGCTGCTCCAGTAGCACATTATTCTGTGCTACTTCTCAGTTGGATTTTCCTGCTCCCTGCAGTTTTAGTTTTCAGAGTACAAAAGCTGGGCACTGGAAGTGGTTGTGGAGAGGGGCAAGGCTGAGGCATCTCTTACTGTGGCCCATTTGCCCTTTTCTGTGGTTTGGGTGGATCAGGAGGAGCTCTAGCGCAGAGAGTTTCATGTTGTGGAAGGGGATTTGAATAAAGAAACATGCTGTGGTTGATACTAGCACAGCTTTAGGGATGGCTTCTGGTGTCACTAGATGCTTTCTCATCCAGATTTGGGCTTCCTCTCTTCTACCTAGCAGACGCTTCTGTCTGATGGCCTCTATTAGATGAGTCAAACGTACCATTCACTTTGATGCAATAATACAAGTATAAGCTGCTTCCTGCTTAATGTGAGTCCATTTGCCTTCATTTATGATGAATTAATATTTTCCTCTGTGCTGTGAATGGTAGCACTAAGCATACAGCAGGTAGCTGCTAATTTTATCAGCAAAGCTGGTTAGGAAAGTAGATAAGAGGGGAAATAATGAATCATTGAAGGCAATAGTTGGCTCAGGCACTGCCATGTTATCATCACAACTGCACAGCAGTGTCTGTGCCCACCCACCTGCCTGGCATGAGGTCCATTTGGACCTCCAGAGACACGCTGTGACATGAAACTGTCTTTCCCCTAAGCTTACCAGCAAGATCTGGGCTCAAATGAGCTGGCAAAGAGGCAGTTCAGTCACGATCTCCAACCACTGGGAACCCTCAGAGCATTCCTGACAGCCAAGCACTGCTGGATCCAGTAGATGGAGGCAAATGTAATGGCTGGAATCAGATGTGAGGCAGGTGAAGATAAGGCAGGAACTACCTATTTTTATTACCTGGGAAGGAAATTAAATCCTGGGCCAGCTCATTCAGTAAATTCTTCAATGTCTGTGAACTGAGAGCAGCTATCACTTTCTACACAATCCCATCAGATGAGATCTGATTTTCATTGGGGCACCCTGTTATGGGTAAGGGGAGAACAGGGTTTGAGCAGCTGGCAAAAATGAGAAGAGAATGAAAAACTATTTGGTAGCTCTGGATTGCCAAGGACCTTTGTAATAAGCAGGTGACTAAGTTGGAACAGAGTCCTTACTATTTGACCTTAGCATTTCCTAGTGCTGCTACTGTTGTGTCCTCCTGGCTCCCCAGATTGCTGTATTAGGCATTCCAGGTTTCATAGTGGTGCCCACATGGTGCCATAGCTTTGCTTAAAATTGTTTTTATCAGAAAGAAAAGTATTTGTTCAAGGACAAACCAACCCTTCAGCTCAATCAGAACTGCTTAGAGATAACCACACAACTTGCTTTTGTGTACAACAGCAGATACCATGTAATACCAACCCAGGTCCAAGTCCAACCCCTCCAAGCTCATCTGCAAAACACCTTGAATTGCTGCTGAAGTGCAAGTTGTTGTTTGATTTTGATTAAACAGCAGAGAAACTCTCCATCTTAATTTTTCTTCTCCCTTCTCATCCACAAGTAAAAAAATCAAGGAGGATAAAAAGAGCATCCTAAGGGGGAGAGTTACCACATGCTGCTCTCAGTGTTAGGAAAACAGTATTGAGTCACACAAATAATTTTAGATGCTTCTAAATACACTGTGCTCTCAGCAGGCAGCCTTTCCAGCTATAATCTTGCCTGCTGCCCCTAATTCTGAGCACACGGTATACTCTGCTTCCTCCCTTCTTGCAAATGAGTCAGAATTTCTCTCTGTCACTCACCTGGGCAAGAAGGAGGTCACCAGCTTGGTGCCTGGACGTGAATGCAGAATTAGAGGTTGTATTCCCTCTCCTTGTAAAAAAAGCCTCTCACAACTGCAAACAAACAAAAAAAAGCAAGGTACAATTGTGAGTCCCTACAGAAATGTGATGGCTGGGGAGCAGCTTTGGCCCTGTTGAAGTGGTAGTATGGGAGAGCTGGCGGTGCCCCTTGCAAGGGCAGCCTGCCGAAGTTTTGTGTGCTACTTAAGGAGATGTCAGCTCTCAATGGATGCAGTGGGATGGGGAACATGGTCTTCAGAGTCCTGCAGAGACTCAAGCCACATAGCTCACACCAGCTGTCTAAAAAAGCCAGGAGCAGGCCTCTGGAGAAAAGAAAGTGGGAGAAGGAGAGGCTCAGTCTGGGAGCCAGAATCAATCATAGAATGATTTCGGTTGGAAAAGACCTTTAAGATCATTGAGTCCGACCATTGATCCAGCCCTAAGTCTGCCACTAGACCATATTCCTAAGCATGACATGAGGATGAGTTTAGGAATCTCAGGAGACAGTTCATGCTTGTGTACCACTGTCCGGATGATAGCAGTGCTGGGAGGGTCAGAGACCACCCCAGTTTCAGGACCCCCTCTATTGGCAATGAATTCCCCTCAGATTGCCTGCTAGAAAGTACAGGACTGTAGAAATAACCTGCAGGCCAAGGGCAGCACCCACACTTCACTGCTTTATTTTGCTTTATTTTTGTCTGTAGGAGTTGGCTAAGTGAAAGCACTCCCAGATTTTACTTTCATTTGCTGTTCTTCTCTCCTTCTCTGTGCATCACCTGAAATATAATCTTGTCCACCTCTTCCAATTACTTAACCTAGATGAATCTCTGGTTTTATCTGTATTTGTCCCTTTCTGTGTTCGCTATACACAAATCCTTTTTATTCTCTCAAAAAAAATCCACAAAAAGTTAATGAGAAAAAAATCTTATCTAAAAAGCTGTTGTGGGTTTTATTATCTTTGTTTTTCAAGGACAAAAGAAAGAAAAGTGCCAGAAGTAAAGATGTGGAGTGAAAATCAAGGAAGGAAATGGAGAACACACACACAAAAGAATGAAGAGGAGTAAAGAGTAATGCTAAGATGCTACTGGGAAAAGCTATTTCCAGTAGTAGTAAGCACTCTTCAGAAAAGTAATAGATCATGACTCAGGGGTTGCTCTGTCATCAAACATGGACTGATGAAATGGCAAGGGGGCAGGCGAACATTAAGCCATGGTAATGCACAGAAAAACCAAGAGGTCACCGAAGGAGATGGAAGTGCCTCCAAGGGATATCAAGAGCAATTTATTATCAAAAGATGCTGAATGAACTTAAAAAAACCCAACCATGCTAAATGAAATGTTGTCCAAGTGTTCTCGGGGGAAGGAGAAGGACAGATGGCAAACAGACCCAATAGCTCCCCTGGGGAGGCTGGAAATTGCTGATGGAAATGGCAATGATGAAAGAGCAGGTGATGAAAAAGTAGCGCATCTGAAGACAGACTGAGCTCCGTGAGCAGATGGGACATTGGGTACCTGCTGGCAGAGACGCAAGACACACTTTCAGCAACTGTTTCCCAAGTAAAGTGAATCAGATCTTGCCCACATTGAGCACAGAGTAAACAGGGAATGCGCCTGTGGTGCCTGCATGTTTTGTGATCCTGTGAGGAGACCAGTGGCTGCCATGAGCTCCAAAAGCAGCATGGGGCTTATGCAGCCAATCCTGGTCACTGAAAGCTGGACTGCCTTTCAAATTCCTTCTCACTAAATTGCCATTTTGGAAAAAGTGAGAACAAATGGCTGGAAAAAATACCTCATATATTTTCAAAGAAAAAAGATACCAGCAGCCCCCAGAAGAGTTTTTGCTGAAATATGAAAGACAAAATAACATTAAAAGTTGGCAGCAAGAGCTGAAACCCTTCTGATCACCTCAAGTGCATGACAAGGGCATGGAAGATAAAGATATGTAAGGCATATATATATATATAAGGAAAGACCTTACAGCGACCTTCCAATACTTGAAAGGTGCCTGTAAGAAATCTGGAGAAGACCTGCTCATTAGGGCATGTAGTGATAGGACAAGGGGCAATGGTTTTAAATTAGAAAAGGGTAGATTTAGGTTGGATATTAGGAAAAAGCTCTTCAATATGAGGGTGGTAAATCACTGGCACAGGTTGCCCAGAGAGGTGGTGGAGGCCCCATCCCTGGAGATATTCAAGGTCAGGCTTGATGGGGCTCTGAGCAACCTGATCTGGTAACATTGTCCCTGCTCACTGCAGGGGGGTTGGACTGCATGATCTTTAAAGGTCCTTTCCAACCCAATACATTATATTACTCTATGAAATATGAGCTGGGGAACTTCATATAAGCAGTGACTTACACAGTGAAGTTCTCAATGCCAACACCACTTCCCTACCATTGTAGTGACTCAGTCTTCCCATAGACATAGGAACCCTGACATCAGATTAAAGGGCTTTTTAGAAAGCAGCACCAGCATTTCCCACCCCACAGGGCTCACTCTGGATCCAGAGCCCCCTGCAAGCACAGGTCCTCCTCCCTGCCATGCAGCCCTCTGTATCCAGGGTGCAATTAGTCACTGCCTCTGTGTAAAACCTGCTCTAATCTGCTCATGAGCATCTTTCTGTGCTGCAAACTCCTTCTTCGGTGACCTCTGCTCGAGATCCCCTCATCCCTCTCTCATCTGTGAGGACAAAAATGCAGAGATGTCACTTCAAGAGAAAAAAAAAAAGGTGATGATGTAGAGTGGTGTGGAGGTGATGTCAGCCTGGCAGTGAGGATGTAATCCCAAGTGCTGGAGATAATTCATGCCTCATCGCCCAAATTTTTTTCCAGTAAGAGCTGTGTCAGCACACAGAAGAAGGAAGGCATTACTGGTTAAGCTAAAAAGATGCCAGTTAGCCCAATGGCTTGTGCGTAGCTTTTTGGCACAAGTATGTTGAGAAGAGACTGCAGAAGATGAAGGAGGTATTTGAGCTCCAACACAGCTAAATGGGTATTTTTTGAAGCCTTTCTGTTTAAAAAGAAAATCCAGTAACTAAACTCCAGCCTGGGTTGTTGCCTAAAAGTTTCTGTGCGCTGGGCTTCTGTCTGAGGCTGGGTTTCACCAAACCCAGCCCAGCATCGCTCTGGATAGAAACGACTCAGGAGAGAGGCATGAGACTCTGCTGGGAAGCAGGAG
>NW_010209393.1:35300-40998 GCF_000695765.1 Mesitornis unicolor | reverse complement strand
CTGCTGAAGGCCACAGTAAGTCCTTCCTGTCTGTAATTTTTGTGTTGTGGTTCCTCTCCAGGTCAGTTGGTGTGGCACAACCCGACGCTGATTTCTTTTGTTTGGATGCTAAAAGTTGCTCAGGGTAGATGTGGGCTTTTATTCCGACTTACCTGTGCGCTGACAAGATAATGGCCCAGCAATCACTCTGGATGAGGAAACCATATGGAAATGGATTGTACCACAGCTGTATTATAGGCTGCACTGGTTGCGGTGCCTCTTCTTGTGATTGCCCGATGCTTCCTGTAAGAACTTATTTGCTTGTGTCTAACTTAGTCAGAATGCCAGAAATGAAATTCTCAGTGTCACCCTCTGCTTTGGGCTGATTTTTTTCGTCAGACAGGCTCAGCTGTTTCTGAAGGTGAAGCTGGTGAAAAATCTGTCATTTGACCCAGCTAAAAAAAAACAAACAAAAAACTTCCAAGGTATGCGCTGCAATCTGCAGTTTCTCTGGAAGGCAGTGAAAAAAAACCATACAAAATTCAGTGGATGTATAAACTGCTGGGACACCTCAGTGCCCAAGTGCTCAGAAAGACCTTTCTTCACCTAATCTCCATGTAGTGTTGTCTGGCAAACCTTCCCCTATCTTCAGCAGCACCATGAGGTGGGGCAGATGCAGATGATGTGGTGGATGAAAGTATAACCTTGTGGGTAGCTGAAATTTTCAGAAGAGACTCTGGAGTTTTATAACGCTGGCTAGTGTCTTGACTTGTCCTTGGCTTTGGTCTTGCAAACAGCTAAGCCAGTTGTCATGAAGATTTCAAAACATCTGGGTACCCGGCAGGAAAAATGGCATCACAACATCTGGGAGAGCTCTAAGCAGCAGAAAATGAGAGTAGTGTTCATGCAGCAACCCGTGCATCACAGCTTCTCTGGGAAGCCTGTTCCAGTGTTTGATCATCCTCCTGGTAATGAAATGCTTCATAATTCCCAGTCTAAACCTCCTCTACTGCAGCTTTGAACCATTCCCACGTGTTCTGTCACTGGGTACCAGGGAGAAGAGCTCAGCATCTCCCTCTCCACTTCCCCTCCTCCAGAAGCTGTAGAGAGCAATGAGGTCGCCTCTCAGCCTCCTTTTCTCCAAACCAGACAAACCCAGTGTCCTCAGCCGCTCCTCATAGAACATGTCTTGCATATGCACCCTTACAAAAAAGAGAAGAAAAAGAATATTCAGTAGCAGTTTGCTGGTCAGATCTACCCTCAGGGGATGCCTTACAGTCTAGTTGCCATTTCAAATTTCCATTGATAATTTGGACAAAGGATCGAGGGGCTTGCTATTTAATTTGTGGGGCCAGATCACAAGAATTTTGACAGCAAGAATTAAAAGTTCAGCATGATCTATCAAATTGGAGAGAAGGTCTGAAATCCATGAAATCAAAATTCATAAAAGACAGGTGTAGCGTTTTGCATTTCAGAAGGTGAAGTGAAATTCCCAATCCCAAGCTAGCGAGATGGGATTACAAACCTTGTGAGCATGTGAACTATGATTTTTTTATGAATGGAAAATACTGAGTGAATTGAAAAGTCTGAGCAGTACTTCAGAAAAGCATCTGGGGGTTGTTGAGGAACATGGCCCAAATGTGAGCTGTCAAGTGTGATCCTGCTGTAAAAATCAAGGCAGGGCTGAGACACACACTAATAACGTTCTTATGTGTCTTCTAGCTAGTGTTGCTGAAGAGGCGAAATGAAAAAGAAACTGTGATTCAGGAGAAAGCCTGGAAAGTTTGTCCTCTTGTCTCCATTAAATATAAAATTCCCCTCCTCTCCAGATCAGATGATGATAGGACTTCTTTGGCTAACAGAGGTTGGACTAAGTAAACTCAGGATGTCATCACATCTCTCCTATCCTGTGAAATAAAATCACATGAAATCCGAAGAAGTAAATCATTTACACAGTACAAACAAATGCAAATCTGCATCTTTAACAGCACAAATATTTAATTAGTCACAGGAACAGCACTCAAATATAGTTTGAAGGACACTGTCCTGTGGACTTCTTGAGTCAAAACCAAACAGTCCTTACCAGAGGAAGGGCTCCAGCTGAAGATTCTGCTCTTCCTGCAGAAACTTCTATTGGATGCAAAACTTCTTTCTAACCAAACAAAAACGTTCCCTTCTCTCCTCAGAACTTAGAGCAAGGGAAACAGCTTGTGTTGTGTGCACCTTTCCTGGCAGATCAAATAGCTGTGGTAGGAAAAGGACAGTTTTGTGGTGCTTCAGCTGCAAGGGTATTTTTTGATCGCATATTTTTTTTCTGGATCACAGTTATAAAGATGTTTTCCTCAGTTGGCGTTGCATAGATAAAACAATGAGATGGAGCAGGAATTGCTGTAACACTCTGACATTTTGCATTTTGGGCAAAAGGTACATTGCAACTCCACTGCCTTCTGGTTTATTTGTCTGGCTCTGAAGTATTTGCCTCTTTTGATGGCAGTAATAAACCTTAAAAACCCCACAACCTCCTTGTTTTGGAGTGGGGGAAGAACTATGAATCGACACTTTCCTTGAGAATCAAGCCTCAGAGCCTCTTAGACACGGTATAGGAGCAATAGAATTGTATCAGTGGCATCACCTGTCCCATTGTTTGATATTACTCTGATACCAGCTCTGGGAGCAATACAATGTGACTGCCTTGGGTCTGGTTTTCACCTACCATATCTCAAGTAGGCTCTGAGTGAAAAATCTGGGGTGAAGTTTAGGTTAATCTCTGGCTGAAGTAAACTTTGTGTCCTGGTTGGCTGTGGTCACACATAGGTCAACCTGGAAATACACCCAATCCAGATTTAGTGGATGAGGCATTTCTGTTAATATTTATGAGCCTCTTTAAGCTCTCCACCCATTCAAAAATCCTTCATTGCTTCTCCTTTTCGAATGTGAAGCCTTGAAAAGACATTGGCAGCATCAGCTAGAACTTCTTTCTTGGCAAACTGAGCGAAGGACAGCATCAAATATTCAGAACAGAAAACTGGTCTGGGTCTTGCCTCAGCCAGTCTGTGGTGTAAACACAGAGATGTGTCTGGTGAGATCAGCTTCGAGTTCAGTCCTCGGTGTCCCATCGCAGGATGGCAAAACCCATCCTGGGCACCTCCCAAAATCCTCCTGTCTTTCAGGGAGGCGAGGGCCTTTATTTGCCTCTCCCTCATTGCCACAAGAGGGCTCTGGGAGAGCAAATGTGCCCTTCAGTTTGGACCTTTAAACTGAGCTGTACAATTTCAAAAGCCTGTAGATAGGCAGCTGAGACTAGGTTGGCCAAGAGCACTATGTTGGCAGCGGTCTGGAATACTCCACCAAATAGTTTTAAACCTGCTATGTGTCTACACAGCTGTTGTTTGTCAGGGCAGCAGAAGAATCAGAGTGAGTTGAGTAATGCAGAGGAGTCAAGCAGAGGTGTCAGTGCATTCAAGCAGGGCCTTTGCACAGGAAATGTAGAAGACACCATTCAGAGTGAAGACTTTTGTCTTCTTAGGCCTGATGCTGTTTGTTCTGCAGGAGGCTGGCTGCAGATCTCCAATTCCACACCTGCCCTATGGCTTGGAGAATCGATGTTCACAGTCTGGACAGCAAGGCCACTGCCGGGCTGTGACTGTTCTGATGCCTTTTCTGCTAGAGGCTGATTTAACAGAGCAGCCAATGCACAGACCAGTATCTGGCTGAGTTGAACATCATGGCAGGACAATATGCTGAACCATGACTTGTGCACCCATGGAGAAGCAGCTTACACTGAGGTGACAGTAGGATGGGCTAGGACAGGAGGAAACATGTACACTAGGTGCCATTATAGCAGTATGTGTTTGGGAGAGAAAAATACATCTTTTATCTCCCAACCTTCCCACTCCAAAACCAGCAGAAGGCTTGATTAGATAAGTGGTTTAAAGCATATGCATGTCCCTCTTCTTCATTTTCTTGAACACATGAGAAGATGTAATGAGGTAGTAAATTTGACACTTAGGTGGAGCATTGAAATCAAAGACAAGAAGGCCATTTTCTTCCTTCTCTCCATTGTAATTTAGTTCAATTCACTTATTCTATAGTAATTTAAGTAAATGGCTGGGAAATTATGAGCTCTTTGCTGCACGACTTGTGGTGATGATGAATTCATTCAGCTTTTTCTTAAATGTCACAGATGGTTACAAATGCAAGTCCAGAATGAGGTGGACTCACTCACTATAGACGGAGGCTGAAGGGGAGAGGAGGAATTACCCTCATAGTGGAAGTTCCCCTTCACTCAGCAGACTTAAATTACTCTTAAACCTTTTAAGCAGATGTATTTAGGGGAAATACCAACCAAAAGGGATAATGTAACCAAAGATGACTGTGAACGCAGAGTTGTATAAGAAAAGCTCTTCTGTCGTGTCCCAAACTAGTACCATGAATAAAAGCCCTGGGATGGAGACTGAGAGAAGGAGGGAGTCTTGCTCACGAGACATGCTGTTGTCTAGATCTGGATCTTAAGACATCAGAAGGTCTTTGGGGCAGCAGAGGGACAGACCAGGAATGGCATCTCAGGAAGATCTGCAACAGAATGAGGCCTTTTTCGATTGCCGTGGAAGTTGATGGGAAGCTTTCCATTAAGTAATGCTGCTTGTTCTTGTTGTCTCTTGAATAAAACCTGCAAGGTGGAAGGAAGCCAGACTCATGACTCAGAAAAATAAACCCAAAATCATCATCTGTCCTGGAGCTGGGACCTTCCCCTTCAGAGGGATGGCCTCTGAGACACCTTGTTAAGGGATAGGTTGGTGAGAAGAAGGGACAGGTTTAACTCTTCAGCATTTCAGCATCCTGTGTCATTCTGAGAGCTGTATTAAATTGCTCCCTTCTCTCTTCTCTGAGGTTTTCCTGTGGCTAATTAATTACAGAGAGAATTCAGAAGCCTTTGTGGGCAGTTTGTCAACTTAGTGTTATGAGTCAAGAGGAGTGCACCTCAACTAGGCCTGGAATGTGGGCTGGGCTCCATGAGGCATTACCAAATTTGGTAGTTTATCGGGATGTGCCTGGGACATTTCGCATCCTCTCTGTATGGCAAATCCCTCTTGCTTTCGAGGCAGCACATGGCATGGAGCATGCAGCAAGGAGAGTGGTGGCAGCTGTCATGGAGTCCCAGGACCTTGAGTTGCTTCTGTGTTAACAAAATCAATGAATTATTGCAATGCCTTTCCTTTGGCTTGCCCTTGATGTGGTAAAGAGCAGCAATGCACAGAGAAAATAAGGATGTGATTCTTCCTTTCCTATTTTATATACAATATCAATGGTGACAAGAACATGAAAATCCAGACTTGACATAAATATTCTCCTTCCTTTCTATTAAGCAAGAAACTGAAGAGATAACTAAGCACAGATATCCCTTTGGTCTCCAGATTTCACTGTTAAGCCCAAACATATACAAAATATTAGCCCAAGAAAAGCTATGTTCTTCCAAACAACTGGGGCATTTTTTGGCATGACATGGGTTCATCTCCTTACTATCTGCTCAGAGTCCGCTTCTCAAGGAAGGATTTCCTCTTGATGTTCCATATTCATGTGGCTCAGGCTCACAACATTACTGCTGTGGAAATTCAAAACACTTAGTGTTCAGCTTGCAGAGGTTTGATCATAACTTGCCATGTATCCCCGGGGGAAAGGCTGTCTTATTTGAAGAACCTGAGGTCTGTGGGCAAGCTCA